>NW_017178268.1:193454-197417 GCF_001652005.2 Ceratina calcarata
TATAATTTTTCAAAAAACCCGTGAATTGATTTAAAATTTTACAGGTAGCTTTTTAATAGTAATACGAATCTATAATAACAAATTCAACGTGCTATAGCATTGTTTATGTATATAGCCTATACATCCTTAAGGAACGCAAAGTTATTAACATTTTTAAGCCTGCTCCTTATAAAAGAATTCGTTACAAAGTTTTGGAATCAGCCTAGCTGAGCAGGAATTGGGAGATTTTACTAATTTAATTTTTGCACCCGCGCGTGGCAAGTGGGCCGGGAATCGTTTCTGGTATCTGCACGTTCGTTCTCGCGTTACCGCGCTGCTCGACCGAGGGAGGAGGCATGCGTGGAGCTATATATCTCGCGAGTTGAACACGAAATACAAGCGAACGGGGTGCGGGCGAGACGGTATCGTATCGTGCCCGGGTATCGTGTGTCCCATGGACATCGCGGATCGCGCTGCGCGGGTCTTGTACGACGCCGCGTTGCGTCGCGTCCGCGTCCCGGCGTTATGAATGCCTGGAATTTATCAATGGACGCCGCGCCGATGATAAATCGCGCGTGCGCTCCCGCGCACAGAGGTGTACGTACGTGCGAGTAAACGCGAATGTGTACCGACGTTATCAATGCCGACGGCGCGCGTGTATGCGACGTCTCTATTGTATGCGTGTACGTATGTAACCCGGGACCCACTCTATTCGCCTGGGAACGGGTAAGAAAGAGGAACGGGCGCCCGTATAGCCACGAGGGGAAACGTCTTCCTTCGACGAGCTTCCTACCGCGTACGCATCGCGCGATCTCGCCTCCGCTGACAAATCGGCTCCCGTTTTTACACGCGCAACGCGCCTCCAGCGTCACGGCACGGACCGGGAATACGAGATAGGGGCTTCTTGAAAATCGCTCTTGCCATTCTTTTTCCCTTCCACTCGCCTACCGCGTCCTTTTCCTACGCCTTACCTCGTTCTCGCTTCGCACAGACTCTCGCGTTCCCTTCGACGCGATGGAATAATCGCGAGCTTCGAATCGGCGGCCACGCCAGATCGGGCCAGTTCTGCTAATAATTTTTTAGTATCGTTTACGCGAGAAGTGCAGGCGAGATACAGCTATCGCTCGGCTATTGTAACGTTACCCGGTCGTAAGACGGCGATAAAAATGAATTCGTGTTTATAAGACAATTTGAATTCCATTCGAACATGACCTGGCTCTCGGCGATTGCTCCAATCAAGAGCAACCAGCTTCGCGGGCCTGTACAACGGAACCCGGAGAGAGGATGACATCACTCGCGGTGTCCGGGAATCGCTATCTGTGCCCGGGAACGAATCGAACGGATCGGCAAACGGCCAGACATTATCGTATCTCTCGCTTCTCGGAAGACGGTCACTCTTCCTCGCCCTGAACAATCGACTTCGAGCCGTGGCAATAGAACGAACAGGATCAATTCATCCGCAAAGAACGTTTGCTAAAATCCTTGTACATATTCTTGGGAAAAGCATAACTTGATCTCCTACTACAGTATTCCTTCGATAAATATGAAAAAGTCCTATACGTTAAGTGTTACTGTCTCAAATTCACTGCTCGGAATTATTTCGCTTGAAACATTGAAACATAACGTCAATATCAGAATGTAGTATGTATAGTTTAGATTTAGAATAACAGGGTTGCAGATAAATGATTAAATCTTTAGTTCAAATGCAGACGAATTAACGTTAGCATTTTTATTTCATTAATTCTGAGTTAAAATTATTTTAGATTAATTGAAATAAAATCGAATTAACGATTGAATTTTTATTCTTAATTAAATAATACTGCAATTGCTGATTGAGATGTGAAAACTGCAAGTAAAATCTCTGAACCTTTACAGGAGTTGATACAATCTTTCATATAATGATTGATACAATAATATTTTATGTACTGAGTGTTACGTTAATTGGTACAGCAGTTGATACAATATGTCATATAATGATTGACTCAATTTGTCATGTAATAAGTGTTAATAATTGACACAGCAATTGATACACATAATGAATGAGAAAATAATTGACATAAGTAACAGGGTTGCAGAAAAACGATTAAATCTTTAATACAATTTAACACCTATTGGCAATTAATCAGCGATCGAATTTTAATTTCTAAAATTAAATGTTTAATAAATACATTCACATTGATTATTAATATTAATAAAAAATTAAAAATATAAATTAAATATTGCATTTATTAAATTCCATAATTAATTTATACTCCAGTTGTCGATTAAGATTCAGAGAAATTTAGTCATTAATTGCTAATGGTAAAAAAAATCTGCAATTCTAATAGCCACCTAAACGAGGTGTGAATTTTCAGCCCCCATTTCATACTTATCGAAATAATACTGTACACTTCCAAATGGTAATTATATGAAAGTTTGAGAAACATCGTTAACAGGACTGATTTAAAGTAAGTTTAAAAACTGGAAATCGGACCGTAGGAACTCTGAATTGGTAGCCGGTCTGGTTTACGAGCAGCCCGCATGTTTCGCGGACGACGATGGGATCCTGGTGTGCCCACGCGACCGACAAATTCATAAACGGGACGCGAGAGTGTTCATTGTTCGCGACGGCGACCAGATTTCCCTCCCACGGGCGAAGTGCGTGGGGCCAAGTCGTGCGATAAAAAAGAAGGGATGCCTAAGGACGGTCAGATACGAACCGATTTACCTGACGTTACGATCGCTCGACTTCCCAGCCATGGGGAATCTGGAGCTTCCATGCTCGCGCAGATAAGGCAATCGAATCAGTTTCTCTTTTTATTCTTTTACCCGAGAACTGGAAAAGTATCCGGAGATTCGAAAGAAACGCGACGGGCCTCGGTGTCGATGCTCGAATTATCGTCATCTGAATTTTTGTCCCCGAGGGCAACAGGTTTATTCTCGTACAAGCGTACGTGAGAAAATATCATGGCCCTGATATTTTCTCGTAAAACAGTACGGCTTTGAATCAGAGAAATAATTAATGTATCCAGCTTTGATGTAAGTAGTTATATACGCGGCTGGAGCGAAGAGAAACGACAAGCGTGCAATTCGCATTGGCAAGTGCAACCGGGATCGCATTCACCGATAGCCAGGAAGTGTCCGACGATCCCTCTGCCGCGCTGTCGAGTAACGAAGAGCCGCGGATAAATGAGTAACGGCGTGATTGTGCCGGAAAATGCAAATATCATTGCCCTGTCGCCTGTTCTACGATGAATCGCCGTTAAATCAAAGAGGAGCTGGTTAAGAGCGAAACGTCTCTTGTCTTCGCTTCCTGTATACATTGAGAGATTCCCTTATTGCACGCCGGAATAACCCGCGAACATTTGTTAATCGTGAAAGTAAACTACAAAAGATTCATCAATTTTAAAAGAGAAATATAAAAGGTCTTGAAATCGATGAAAACCTTGAGTGAACCTTTCTTCGAATCGCGATTCCATTCCATCCTTCCAATGAAAACAAGATTCGACGTCGACGGTGCGCTATAAAGACGGAACGGCGCCAGCCGGCAATTTTTAGTCGCGGGGAAATACGTCAGGAAACGGGCGCATCCGCTGGACATTTAGGATCGTCACGGGGAACGAAATGAACGATATCGCTGAGAAGGAAGGGAAGACCAAAACACACGCCGATGGCAAAAATACATCCGCGTCTCTCGTGAAGCGACGGAAATATCCGACGAACGGGTGAAGGAAACGTGCCGGGTCCACGACACATCGTTAAGCTCGCCGTCGCTTCGTTCTAATCAGATCTCCAAGTAATGGACTAAAGCTGAGGATACCAGAAATTTTAAGGAGCAGGCTTACAGTTCTCATAAAGGAAATACAATAAACCCTAGGTTTAAAGAGCTTCATTTTAACGGACCCTGAATTCAGCTGGTGGCTTAAGGATGTATTGGTTGTACAGTCAATCGCAAAAGGTTATGCACTTTAGAAACGCATTTTTTAAAAGGAAATCAGACGTTGG
>NW_017178268.1:198191-212712 GCF_001652005.2 Ceratina calcarata
GATTTCTTTTTAATTATAGGAAATGCGTTTTTCTAAGGTACATAAACTTTTGGGATTGACTGTATAGCCAATACATCCTTAACTGGACAATTCCAATTTCCCCTCAGCTACTTTTCCACTAATTTTATATGTAATCTTACATATGTAATTTAAGAAGCGATCTATACCACAACTATTAAAAGAAATAAGAATTCTTATGATGCTAGCCGTGGTCTACGAATCGTAATGAAATCGTCTAGCCGTTAACAGCTTTCAAATGTATCGATCGAGAGTGAGATCTTACGTATGATCGAAGGGATGTAACGATCGGGTTGGCCGTCGTAATTAAACGGTTAATCGAGCCGGCGCGGCGCGACGCGTAGACTGGCATGGCCGATTGGCTAATATCGAACACCTGCTGCTCGCTCGGAAGCAATTACAACCGAAGGGTTGCCGTCTTTTTCCCTTTATCCTCGTACGTGTCGCGGACGCATTCGTCTTGGGTAATTGGCGACGGGATTGGTATTTGAATTTTGGATTGGATAAACGACGAACTGCGACAAGAATTCGATCCAACGAGACGAGTGTACGATGATAATAAGGAAGACTATCGAGACTCGAGGAGACGATCGACGCTTCCGTTCGGGGTATCAGCCGTGAAAAGGGTTAAGCAGGCCGTTTAGAAACGTCCAATTATCCTCTGGGTGCGCGCGCGGTTTCCACGAGAGCCCGTTAGTAAAGCCTAGCCTTAACAAGTCGCCGAGGTAATCTCGTTGCGTGCAATAGCGTGTCGTGTTTGCGGAACGTGAAAACGTGCGAAGCCGGCTTAATTAACTAGATTAAGACGTTAAGAAAGAGAGAGCTACTGTCCCCCCCTTTTTCCCGCCGAGAAACGAGTGATTTACCAAAACCGCGTCCGCTCTCTCCCAACTTTAATTATCCCTCTTCTTCGCTCCCGCGATTCTTTTTGCTTCACCCTGCGACCCTATCGATTTTACGCATCGAGCCGGACTTTTTATTTTTCGTGCTACGAAAATAAGTCGTTATCGCGATTTAGAAAAAAGAAGCGGTGGGGCGAGGCTCGCTCGGATTCATTAGGGATAATTAAGGGCCGTGAATCGAGGCGATGCGTTGATAGATAAGCGTGATCAAGGGTGAATCCACGCGTGGATTACCATTAGGTCGCGGCTCGTTGATTCTCATTCACGGCGCACGTTCCGCACTGACGAATCGTCGGGACTCGCCGCCGCCGTCGCCGCCGCCTCCCTCCGCGAGGTTTCGCCTGCGCCAAGTCGTTTCGCATTTTCTCTAAGCTGAACCGCGAACTTAAATTGAATTAAATATCGCGTTAAATCTGACGATCAGTAATCCCCTCGCGGAGTACGATTCAACTCACTGATAGGGTAAAAGAACTGCCACAGAGTTCGAGAATAATTATCGTCGCTGAGTTGACTTTAGTTTAAGAAGAGATAAGAGGGACGAGGAGAAACGTCGCGTCGTTTAGCTCGGAATGCTTAATGACTGTTAATAGCCGTTCTTTCAACCGTTCTTTTTGGAAAACCTGTTCCTTCCGAGGAACACCGCGAATGCAAAATGATTTTGCCCTCAGATTGCACGTCCGCGATTTGTACACTTCAGAGTTAATGAAATAATTCCATGCGCGATGCGGGGATAATAATAGCCACCTGTTTTCAAGCTGATTCTCGACTTCTCTATGCGTCCCGTTAACAAAGTCCACGTCGCAAAGAACGGTCTCCAAGGGACGCAAAAAATTCACCAGCTACAATCATTTATGGACGATCAATTAATTTGATCGAACGAAATCGTCGCGTCGCCTGGGAGGCAAAACATAATAATTCAGTTAAGCGCTTAAGGGAGTAAACTCCGATGTCGGCGCGATAAGGCACAATGTCAATGTTACAAACTTATTGTCAGTTCAACCATATATTAGTTATTTCCATTGAAAAAAAAAGAAATACAAAGCGAAGTGAAACTGCGCCGAAACAAAAAGCGAACGAACTTTATTTTTTTATTTAGCAACCCTAATAGCGTTTTTTGCTGCTCGGCCGAACTGTTTATCCATCGCTCGTGCCCTAACAAAGTCTACGTAGTAAAAAAGCGGTCTCTAAGGAGCACAACAAATTCGCCACTCCCAACGATTCGAACCACGATAAATTATTCAATCGAAATAGACAATTCAACGTTCGTGACGACCAAAAATAGTTGCAATCTCGTTCGTACGACTTCGAGCTCCTATCGATTTCACTAACCGGGAATTGGCCAACACTGTCGAACGTTACGTAACGAATAACGATAGACGAGAATAAGAATGAAGACTTACGGGTGAGGCGGCGGTGCGTGGAAAGCTGCGGCTGCTGCAGCGGCGGCGGCGGCCGCGTGATGCTCCCATGCCGCGGCGGCCGCGGCCGCCGGATGAGGCGGTGGCGGTGGTCCATGGTGAGGGTGAAACGGCGGCGGCGGCGGATGAGGGTGCGGATGAAACGCCGCGTGGAACGCCGAATGAGGGTGGTGAGGCGGCGGCGGCGGCGGCAACAGGGAGAACGCCTCCTGGTGATAGGCGACCTCCTTCTCCGGCATCTTCTCCTCGTTCGCGGTGTTCTCGTGGCTCGGGTGCCGCGCCGCTGAACGAGCTCCCTGCTCGTCCAGGATCAGGGGAAACCGTCCTGGCTGACACCCCGTGCCCGAAGCGAACCACCTCCAATCCACGATCGCATAGTCCACTGATACCGCACGTACTTTCTCGCTCTTCCAATTTTAATTAGCTTCCCTTATTTCGCGGCTGAACACCTCCGGAAGATTTTAATGATCATAAATGAACGGAGTAGCGAACAAATCGTTTGTCATTTTATTTACTAAAGGGGAAGGCTTGTTGACTCGAGCGCTTCCCGTCGGCTGGCGACAGTCCTTCCCCGAGCCGCGTAAACTTGTTGCCTCTACTACAATTACTTTTCACGCCACCTTCCTCCACTCGCGACGTTCTTAAAATCACTTTAACAAATCAAACGAATCAACACGTTGGACAGTTTTCAGTCGGTCATCGAATTAAACGAGGTTATGTAAAATCCTAGTTCTTACGATCATTATAGAAACGATCGCAAGGGTGTAGTAGTTAACCGGTTGTCAAATGTCAGTCTGCACGAGTCAGGCTCAACCCCTGAAACACGATCACCGTACAATAATCCGTTTTGCACAAGGACACCGTCACAGACAGTTCCACTGGTCTCGAAATCGCACACGTTTTTCACACCCGAAAATCCTAGAATCATAACCTTGATAACAACTTTTGTACAACGTAAATGTTGTCCCACATTCGCAGTACGATTCACGTACGAGTTTCCAGCACGTAATTAGAGCCCGTGGTCGCAAGTCCCAGGGGGTTGTTGCGCGGTTCAGGAGTATAAGTCCGCGAGGCACGATATGTAAACGCTGTCACGGTGCTCGTGCTTTGGCGGGTATGGCGGTACTGAGGCTCCACCACCATCACCCACCATTTACCACCACCATCGCGCTTACAGGCCGCCACCACCACTACCACCAGCAGCGCCAACACCAGCGACGAACGAGATCGGTGGTGGTCGACGGTGCGTGCGACGAGGACCGTCGTAGCATCTTCCGAAGGAAAGCTCGCGGTTGCTGGAGCGAGAAGGATCGCGGGGGACGTCGTACGCCGGGCGTTCAACGAGCGATAAAAGCGAGACGGAACGAGAGACGGATAGAGAGGTTGATAAACAAGCGTGGAAGGCGGCGGAGGGCGAGAGGCACGGATCTTTGGATCTTTCGGAATAGTGGGGAGAATCTCGTGGACGGAGAGAGAACGCGCCGCGGCTTCGGCTTCGGCGGGGAACGGAGGCACGAGGGAGAGGACTCGGAGATTCGAAACGGATGAAAGAAGACAGAGAACGCGCGTCAGCTCGACAACTCAACTAGCACCAGCCGTCCCTGACTCCCACCTATTCGATTCCTCGGTTTCTCCGCCGGTCCCTCGTTCCTCCGGATCGCCGAGGAAGGCGTACGAGGCGGAGATCCGAGGGGAAGGGAGTGCGTGGGTGACGCGAAACTATTCCAGGGGGAGAGACTATTTATCAGAGCGGTGGACGGACGGGCACCGTGGCCACGGCGATGGCCACGATTAGCGGACCCCTGTACCTTGTGTGTTTACTCGCGGGGTGCGTCTAGTGGCTGAGGGGTTCAAACCGCTCCACGAGTATTAACCACTTGCGCTTATAGTAAATTTATAGATACGCGTGTCAAAAGGGTTCACGGTAACTCGGTACACCGTAAGTAAGGCTTCACCACGAGAAGACTCAATTAAGTCATATTCTGTACATTTCATGTAGGATTAATTTCATAATCTTTATTGCCATTTTTTTCTTGGATGATTTTTTTCTATGATTCCAGGGTTTTGAAATGCATACGTACATCCATACGATATCACGCGATGCAATTTGAAGTGCACTTCGGCAAATAATCTAAGATGACGTTTTTTATTCCCGCGACGTGTACAACACGTCCTTAGAGACTTCGAAGCATAAACATCTGGACGTGCGTGGGACGTCTTTCCAGCACAAGTGGCTGAGGGATTGGAGAACAAATTAGGAAGATAGATACTGTGCTAAATCTGAATAGCCAACAATAATCTTAGAAGGAATACATTATTAGGGCATAAGAATAAACTAATTTGACAAAAAGTAAATTAATAGTATTAAGTATCGACGGAAGAGTTTATAAATGAAGTAAATAGAAAACGTCGTTTGTAGTATAACACGAATCTAATAAAAATTTTAGTAAAATCTTAGTCTGATGTGTCGATGCCTATTCACTTTCCTATTCCAGAGACGAATCTGTGGTGCGTGAAATTTTCGGTTGCCACACATGTGTCACAGCGGCGAGAGGACCGGGTGGAAACACGAAACCGTCGGCGGAGGCGAAAACGCGAAGAAAGGCAGGACACCGTTGACAGTAGGCGGTTGGGTTCCAAAGAATTCGTGTCGTCGGCCAGCCAGATTTCTCTGCTATAGCTTTTCGGATTCACGCGCTGGAAGAGATCGTCGTGAGACCCTGGAAAAGAAATATTTGACCGTCCTGCTACCAGCCTACCGGAAACCAAACACTCGATGCCCACTTGTGTCTGTTATCCGAGATAAGTTCAATATTTTCGCACACGTCGTTCAACTCCCCCTGCGTGCCAGTTTCCATTTTGAAGATTCAATAAAGAAAATTGTTTCGAAAACGTATAAAAGGAGCTTTTTATTAACCCTGTCATATTCATAGTCATATTCATAGTCATATTCTCATATTCACTACATTCTTAATTCTGGTTATGCTCAATATATTCTCGAGTACATAAAAAGACTTTCAACCCGTTAAGTGAACAACTGAGTAAACTAAAGATAAATAACTTGAAATTCAGAGTGGACGACAGAAACTGTCGAAACCTACCGAGTCAACACCGAAATACTAATTCCACTGGACTAATCGGGTTCCAGCATCCGTGAGATGCGACGATTCTCTTTCCAAGTCACACTTTCCCTTTCCTGTTACGCGTCGGCCATCCCCGAAGATCAGAGGGCCCCCGATCGCTATTCAAAACTAGCCATTTCCTCCAAATCGGTCATTAGAGCGGTCATCAAGGCAGGCTCCCTCCTTTTGATTCCGCGTGCAGCGACGCGGGCCCCGAAGCAAGCCATCATCGTCGAGCGGGTATCATCATCAAAGAGGGATCGGGGTAACAATTAGGGCGAGCAGGGATTTTAACGAAACGAGCCGGTCCCTAAACGCGTTTGGTCGACGCACGGTGGCAAGGGCAACGCAAGAGCTGTCGTTTTCGTGCGTTGATTGGCCGGTCGTTCCCGGATAATTAGGTCCCCGGGCATTGGGTCCGCGGGGTGGGAGACGACCGGCAAAATCAACAAAATAATAACTGGCCACGGGTGTTTGCCCGGCGACGCGGACGTGACGCGTTCTCCCCGTTGATGAACGGCGGCGAAACGCGTAATGGCTTTATACAAGGTGCTACCTTTTTGATTCTTATCGTTCAGACGACAGAAGATCTAATTGTAAATTACTTAATATAGCGTCACCCGTCGCGACTTCTCCCGCGTGTTTTCTCTCGTTGCTGCTCAAGTCACTCTGTGAAGAGATAAAAGTCACTGTGGCGTTAGTTACTTTTCGGAATCTAAAGGTACCGGAAATGGTACAGCTGTTCTGTTAACATGCTTACATTATTCCGCTGTCAAAGTAGATGAGTGAGGACTTACTTCATGTTTTCTTTAAACGTATTATCATTCGTAGTGCAAGTCATAATTTAGGTGAAAAGCGACTTATATCATCAGGACTTTCACCTCCTCATATGAAAATATAAAAAGGTGCCACAGACTTCTTTTAAAGATGAACTGATTCTTACGAAACTTTATTACTTATTACGTTACCCTGAAACATTCTACAAATTAAATAAACTACTCTTAATCTCGTTCTACTCTGTCAGAATAAAACAGGAACAGTTATCCCTTTGAAAATTACATCTTTCCAGTGATCCCAATAAGCGTCTACGGTTTCCTGTTTACGCGATGTCAGTACGATATTAGAGTCCGGACAGATTAAACGCTCGCCGTGGACGGTTCTTGCCAATCGATCGACAAGAAGTCAGCGATTAGTCAAGGGATTACCAGTTTCCCCTTGTAAGAAAGATATCAATCAGTAGCTTTCGTCGATACACGGTACGTTCTATCAATGAGTCGGCGATCGATCGATGCCAACGCAACAGTATCCTCCTCGAGTAGCCGCTTGTACCTGGCTACGTATCTGGTATACAGAGATAGGCAGGAAGGCTGTCGTGAAAGACTGGAAGCTCGCGAGCAAAACGAGATCCGAGGATGAAACGAAAGGGGATGGCGTCCGTCGTAACGAGCGGCGTTGTTGCCGGCTCACTCGTACTTACACACCCCAGATGAGAGCATGTAACGCGCGTGCAATGCACTTTTTTGTTTACACTGCGTTACACGGCTACCATGGAAGCGAGGCAGCGACCGCTTTTTGCCGGCGCGACCGCCGCGGCCCGCTCAAGACGGATCGATTGGATCTGCCGGATGAATAGTCCGACTTCGGATAGGGTTGTCCCGATGCGATCGACAAATCCTTGCGAGGCTTGTCAACCCGTGCGTAGGACGTGGTACCTACAAATCCTAAGAACCACGTTTTTAGGGATGGGATTCAGTTGATCGAACGGGTCTACTAAGCCTGTTAAAAGGATATTACAGCGTGACGATTGAAGAAGTCAAGCATTTTTCACGAGTTTTCTCTCAGAGTACTGAATATAAACTTCTCTCCGTTGAGAGATGCATTTTAGGAGAATATAAACAAATATTTTTATAATATAAGACTAAATGATCTGAAACAAAAAGTGAAAAAAGTCTTTTTTCGTTGGACTTTGTGATCTTCGACGAGAGAGCGAATGCTCTTAAACGGTACTCGTTTCCTCGATAAATTCTACAGCCTAGTCGTAAAGCGATCGCGACACGACAAAATGATCGTTTTATTACCCCTCGAATAACCGCGGATATCTGTATGTATACTCATGATCCCGACGATCAACTTTCAAACCTCGTACGGACCTCTCCGTTAAGTACACGTCGATAAATTATTCGATGGGAATGACTTAATTAGACGACGAAATTATGCTCGAAGAAACGATTCTCATTATCCGTTGCGGCGGTGGAGCCGTGCTCGGAGATCTGGGGTTCTGGCTGCGGCGAAGGGAAGACTGGGAACCCTTTACGCCGGCTGTTCCACTGGTGGGAGAATGGGCCGGGTCAATGATGAGGCTCCTTATGGGGGGCCCTACCAGGTACCTGTTGGTCAGGTGGGCCCCACTATTGCTCCATCGTTTCTCGCTCTCTCTTTCCCGTTCACGGCCGACTCCGTTTCTCGCCCGGTCCTCGTCGAACCACCGCTCACCATCTCCTTTTGTTCCGTTCCAGGACCCGGAGCATTGCGAGGATTATTCTTCGGATCCGCTTTGATCTTTCGGCACTGTTGCTTCTCATTCTCCCGGACCGAGAGGTTCCTCGCACGTCGCGCGAACAGTGATTTCTCAATGCGTCGATTCCTTCACGGTGTTCTCTTTGAAGTAACACGCGCGGCTCGATCCGGTCGGACCCGTTCCGATCCGGTTCCGGCTCCAGGTTTATGGGCCTGAATAATAATGACGAATGTTTAATGAGCGGTAATGAAGTTGTTCCTCTCAACAGGATGATCGGTTTCGGTGTCCCAGCGTTATACGCATTAATAAGTCGATCGGTGCTTGTCGGAATCGGAGGTAAAAGATACACAGTGTTTCGTCTCCTTGGTTCGTTCGGAGTGTTGGAAAGGGAAAGGCGTATTACAGTGCACCGAGTTCTCGCGGTAAGAAATCCCGGGCCCGGAATTCATTATCGTTAATCACTTCGATCCTCGACCCCTTCAACGAGCCATCGTCATCAGCTCGTACATCTCTCGGAAAGCCGCGCGTCTCGTCTCGCCTTGCCTCGGCCTCGGTAGTCCAGGACGCTCGTAAAAGCGGGCAGAGGTTTCACGCGAAGAAACGGAACCCGAGGAGCAGGAGTCGAACGAGGAGGACGTGCGGTTCGGCGCGAGGGAGGAAAAGAGAAAGCGGAAAGGAGGCAATTCGTGACTTCCCAGAAAGGTGGAGGAGAGGCCTGCGGGGCCCGTGTACCAGCTCCCCCGTGGTTCTAGCTCATTAACCGTCATCCTTCCCCTCCCCCTCGGCCCCGGCCCCTCGTCATCCTCTCTTCTCCGCGTCGTCGTCGTTGGCGTGACGGCGGCTGGCCCCTCTTCTTGGGTGACGTGCGTGTGCGTTTGTACGCGCTCTCATCAGGTAAGAAAGATGCCGCCTGCGCTAACACGCGGGGCGTTAGCCGGTGGATCGGTTAGTTAGCGAGGCGAGAGGGGTACCGACGTGGTGGGGATTCGGGCCTGCAGCAGGGCGTACGGTCACGTGATGGGACTAATGCCGCAGTAGACGAAGCCTCTGGTGGGGCACTGGGCCTCGTTTCACCTCCTCCTCCTCCTCCTCCTCCTCTTCCTCTTCCTCTTCCTCGCGCCGAGGCAACGAGCGATCTCGTCGCTTTTAAACCGGTGTGCCGTTTCGTCTGACGAGATAATTTGTTCCTCGTTTCCTG
This sequence comes from Ceratina calcarata, assembly GCF_001652005.2. Lineage (NCBI taxonomy): Eukaryota > Metazoa > Arthropoda > Insecta > Hymenoptera > Apidae > Ceratina > Ceratina calcarata. Next base: position 207,368 of record NW_017178268.1, read on the forward strand.
AGGTTTCGTGTGGAAGGCATCGACGCCCGTCCCTCGAAATGAGCCTTGCCAACCTGGACGCTCGACCGGATCGATCCAAATTCTCTCCCCGATATGAAAATACGGTGTTACCGGCTAATTGTACCGGTTACCAGATCGAGTTACGGTTTCAGGTTGTTTCGGCGTTATCGATGAATGATTGTTAAGCAGAAGTCGAAGTATAAACGTGATCCTCTTTGGGTCGTTACGGAGAACCGTGGGCCGCTTTGGCCGTGGGAAAATGAGAAGTCGATGTCTCTGGGAAGTCGTCCCAGGTCGTTACGATAACGCCCAGCGTTGTTAGGGTTCTCTTTATCTGGCAACGCGGTTCGATTTTCTGAGGAAGATCTATGGGGTTCGAGTCGGCTGAACGGTGTTCAGGTACAGCGTGCCTGCACGCGTTCCGAGTTGGAATGTCCAGTTTTCTGATTAAAGAACGTCTTAGGGAAAGTTACGCCTAATTAGCCAAGTTCCAAGTAAACGCAAGGCGCCTGGGACCGAAATTGCCGATGTTCCCATGGTACTATGCGAGTCTTTGAAGTTTCCTGTAGACGCTCATGGTGAACGGAGTCAGGTGGCCCGCGGAAGAAAGGACGAAGGAGAAGAAGACATGGCAGAAAGAGGAGAGCGAGCACGAGAAGAGGATTGGAGCAGAGGTGGCGCGAGGCAGACAGGCTGGTCCGTTCGCCACCCGGGGGAGCCCCAAGGTGGCCGATGCTCGCACGCCGTGGTGCGGATGAGGACGAGGCGAACGGGGCGCGATGCGTGCAACGAGGATCACGAGAGAATCGAAAAGACCTGGAGAAACATGGTGGCCTCGCCCCACGCGAAGACCTCCCGAACACGGGGCCCCTGCCTTCGACAAGTTTTATCGATAATGCCCAGCCGAATTTTGCGCTCGCAATTTTCAACGACCCCCTTCGCAAAACCAACTGTCGCGCTATGACCCAATGACAAATTAATGCGTAAGATAAATGCCCGAATTTCTACTGACTAGAGTATTTTTCAGTAATTTTAATATAATAAATACATAACATAAAAATAAATGTATATAAAATAAATATGACAAAAAAGATTTTTAATATTTGTGAGCATAATACTAAATATTAGAAAACTGTTCGCACCGATGTGTTAGGTATAGATCGCTGATAATAGCAGTTAGGAACAAGGGGACTAATGCTATTATGCTAATGCAGACATTTACCTTATAGCTTAGTAGGCTTAAACGACCCTCAAGCTTAATCTTTGCTGTAATTTATAAAGTGAATAATTCGCAGAAAAATGCAATTATATTTATAATACAATATTTTCTTTCTGATTACGTCCTCAAATTAGTCAGTGAATTATGGATACGAGGAGGGATAAAAAGAAACGTATCGCGGACGAACAGGTTTCGAATTTGAAGTAAAGCAGACAGCGGCGTTGAACAAGAGGAGGAATTGCTATCCCGGTTAAAAAGGCAACGCGTCAAGTGGGGAGCACGGGAGAGATCGGTGGGATTCGTTCTGGTCGATACGGATTATCTCGTTCGTAGACAGAAAAATCCACCTGTCCTTTATTTATGTATCCTCCTTCCCGCGGCCTGACGCAAACATCTTTGTCGGCCCGTTCGGAGATATTGCCGCGGTCCTATTTACGTCCTCCGCCCCGCGCCACGGCCATCCGACCGCAACACTAATTTCGTCCGCATTTCGCCCACGACCGGAATCCCTTTTCTCGCGCGCTTTCGGCGTACGATCCTAAAACCGTATCCACATCGATCGTTTTTTATGGCCGCCTTTCACAGAAATTCTTCACAACTAATTCTCGTTGTCAATTAATATCACTAGACTGCGGATTTTATGCATTTACGAGGAAATTTAATATACAAAAATATAAACGCTGCGTGCCGTGCATGGAAACATATAGAATACCAAACGAAAATTTTATTTTATTTTATTCTGCGAAATAAGAGATTTTCGTTAGATTCTAATACTCTAATAAAGCCGTGAAGGAAATCCCGGCAGAGAAACAGACTCCCTTACTGAAATTTGAGCCTCGCAAGGGGTTGAATGGAGTCCGGGAAGGGTTAACAATGTGGAGAAGGCTTTAATCCTGCCTACCCACTGCGCAGCGTGCACGTATGTCCTCTAATCATGGTTGAAAAGGCCGCCGCGGCCCGGGATAGAGACGTTCCATGGCCTAATTGCTATATATATGCCAAAAGGGAGAGGGGGAGTCTCGGACCCGCTCGGTTATGCCAGGGCCCACGGTGTTATTAAACTCTTGGGACTCCTCGGTCCCACCTTCCTCCACGTGGAAACCAAGTTCGACTATTCGACGCGAAAAGGTCGAACGTAAACCGAGAATACCGACAATTATAAAGAAAATAATTTTTTACTAGTCAATGATTCTCAAAAAAAAGTATAGAAGATGTTTGGTAAAACACCGGCGAAAATTCAAAGTGAACCTTCTCGAAAATGAAGCCTCACATGAAAAAGATTCATTCTATAATTCCGATTTATTTCCTCATACAGAATTACGTACTTTCCGTTTGCATGTCCCACCAATTATCGAACACCCTGTATATACAAATGTACGAGTGTCGTAATCCTCTCTATTCCAACGTCCGACACTTTATTACCCCACATAAGAGGAGAGGAAGGAATAGAAAAACGAACGACGGAACAACGGGCCGTGTTCGACATAAAGTATTCTAAGCATTTCCGACAGAATAAACGAACACGACTAATATAGGCTCCTGCCACGGGTTCAGTGCGACACTCGAGGCACGCCGGTTCTCTGTAGCAGGTTTCGACTCCGTAGACCCCCGGAGGAAGTGTCGCGCGTCGAGGAAAGTCGGTAATAAACTTATAATAGGTGTGCCCGCCAGATTTACAGCCCCGTTTACCGCGTTCCTTCTGTCCTTCACCTTTGTCTCCTCGCCACGAGGCCACGTTCCCTCGCTCCCCGTGGAACGGCTCTGGCTTTTTTCCCTGCCCGCGAGATACCAAAGAGAAACAGCGCGAAGTCAACGGCGCCGTGAAAGGGAAGAAGAGACGAAAAAAAACGAGGGAAACGAGCGGACGCTGAGCGAGCTGGACGTTATGGCGGCGAGGAGTCCGCGGGGGGTGTCCCACCGATCCGTTTCCACGCGACGGAAATCGTCGAATCACGATTTACGACTCTACGCACTTACCTGACGCTTTTCAATACGCACTCGAAGAAGCGACGCTTGATTCCCTGAGGAAGAGGATACTCGGCGCGTCACGGCGACGTCTCAAGCCGCTCCGAGCTTCTATCTACCCGGCCGATCTGCACGGCGTGAGATACGCCCGTGCGCGACCGATATCCCGGCATGGCCCGGACGAACCGGTGGTAACCGGGGAGCCGGAAAGGGAGAATTTACCACCGAGGTGTCGAGAGTTAGTAGCTTGCTCCCAAACGAGATCTCGAGATAAGCTCGTCCACGAATTAGCGAGAACCGTGGAAGAGGGACAGAGAGAAAAGGACTCGAGAAAGTCACACTCTCAGGAGGACATGGAAAGCTCGCCCCCGGAGTGGAATCCGGGGATGTTTTCGCGCTCGAACGGTCGTCGATGGACATTTTTATTGGCAGTCTGTTAGCAACTTGTTTCTTACAGTTTTTATGGGAGTACAATTATTACTGAATTGAAGAATCGTGTGGAAGAGGTAAATATTCTATTCTTCTTCTTCTACGAATTCGATATTTCTTTATTGTAAATCCTGAGGAATTTATTAGCAGAGATTTTAATGGTAAAATTGGGAGCACAGTAGAAGAATAAAAAGCCTATTATCAGTTTGTTTCTTACAATCTTTATAGAAGCGACATTGATGAAGGAATTATTACTGAATTGAAGAATCGTATGGAAGAAATAAATTTTCTATTCTGATTTTTCGAATTCGACATTTTTTTTACTGTAAAACCTGAGAATTCCATGTGAAGATATTTTAAAGGCACTGGGAACACAGGAGAAGAATAAAGGTAGTGGAAGGAGTGAGGACGAAGGAACGTCGGCAGATGCGCGCGGACGGCGAAGCAGCCATCGTTCTCGATTTCTTGTTTGCTTCATGGCGAATCAGAAGGGCCGCGGACCGGGTCCGAGTCCGATCGGGGGCCGGCTCATTGTTTTTCCACGGCTGCGAGGCCCCTCTCGCGGCCTTTATGAGCCTCGAAGGGCCCCACGATGTTCAGGGCCGTAAGAAGCCTATCGCGAGATTCGCAAGTCACCGGCCCCCCCACCCCCCTTTGTATACATGTGTTTGCGATGAAAAAAGCAAAATTGATACTTTTTACAAGAACCGAGCCCTGTTTTGCTTAAATCTCGTTTAATTCACTCTAGAAATGTACAGTACTCTCTGGATATATGGCCGCGTGTCACCCTCACTAATTCTTGGAAATGTTCCTTCGACGTGAACCTCGAGTCTTACCTACGTTTATTTCTCTTCTCTCTTTACTGAAATTACTTTTCAATTCATTTTACAATTCATGGCACGATTCTGTTTATGCATACAAACTATATCATATCGTTTTATTAAGACATGCTAAAATCTCGTAATTTTAACATAGTTCCTCGTAGCGTCGTGAATTTTTTCTTCGAGGTGAAAATGAAGTTCGTTGGGGGCCGAGGGCGTGGCAGGGTTCGTGCAACAAAAGAAACGGGGAGCACGGACGGTGAAAAAACGGAGCGTGCACGGGCGCAATTTTTCATTTTCGAACAGGCTACGGCATCGCCTAGCCGACGGTCAAGGGTCTGGTGTAGAGAGAGCCGGTAATCATCTTGTTCCCGACGCCTGGTGAATAACACAAAAGGATCGAACTGCGCGCTAATTACATCCCCGTCTTTCCTTCGCTTCCCTTCGAGATGGGCGCAGGGGTTGGCCGTACGTTAAAGAACAGCGATCCGCTGGAACGAATTCCAGAAAGAATTCCGCCTTTCACAGTTTTCAGATTTTGTAAGAGGTGATGAGCTCCAAGTTCTGCCATGGGACTCGAGTTAATTGTGATGTTAAAAATGATGGATAGGTCCCTTCTACTCTCCTTAAGTTTAAATTAGTTTTAAGATGCATACCTGATTTGCCTTGGAATTACTATATTTGCTCAGGGACTTCATTCATTATCAAGCTTTTATAATAACATGTTACAGTATATTCAGAAAAATACAATATTTGAAATTGTATCTCGTCAGTCAACAAATGACACGGCGTTTAAGGTCTTAACCTTTTGCACTCGAGGCCTTTTGCGCTCGGGCGAACCAGCAACTCGAAATGATTTCGGCTATATTAGAGAAGAACTTTAGGGGTACTTCAAATCATTTTATACCCAA
>NW_017178268.1:212799-214861 GCF_001652005.2 Ceratina calcarata
CCGCTCGAGTACAAAGGGTTAATATAAATTAAGGAATACAAAATCCCGTGAAACATCCTTAGTCACCGAGGACTAGAGACTCTAAACTCGCTGGTTCGATTTAGACACAATCACACGGTATTGTACGACGGTTAGCCATGGCAGCCCGGCGTAGAAATCGTGAAAGAGGATGTTTCCATGCGAAGCATGTCACGGCCTAGGGTTCGCTCGATTTCCCGAGCTGCGTCCGATCCGTGGTACGCCTTTATTGCGACACGTTCCAGGGATTTGGACACGCAACGCGTGGAAAATAGAAGTCGCGGTCGAGACCGCGTTTCTCGGGGCTAACGGGGCCACCGTGAAAAATCCGATTTCATCGTCTGTTTGTTATTTCCGTTGGCACGTTGAAAACGTTAATGGCTTATGGTCCGCGAACGGAGAAGTGTCGATCCACACGATACACCGAGCCGGACCGAAAAGCGGCGACTCTGTGGCGAATCGATGCACACCGGGCGCGATCATAATGTGACGCCTTGAGTCCACTCTGAAGACCACTTAAATATCTCTTCAGCTTATGCAAAAAATATTTTTTACGTAAAAAAACGCACATGGCGTTAAGGGACCATTTTTTCCCCAAAGATCATTTTTTTCGGAGTTGTCAAGGTCATCGGAACTTTTTGACACATGAAAAAGATACGATAACATGACTTCGGAATAATCTTGACCTTCGAAAATTATAGTTTTATAATAAATTATATAATAGTAAGATTATAACAGATGTTAAAATAATATTGCTATCAAACAGCAAATTTTCGTTCACACAAACATGGAATCGTCTTTTCAAGATGCCGTGTAATTCCTCCATCGAACGTGATTGTCACAGTCGTCGGTCACGGTGACTGAAAAAGGGTGACACCCGTTATACGTAATTTCCCTTGCAAAGGTGACCGAGGATCGCGTGGAGTCGCGCTGTTCACGGTACAAAACGGTTGAAAGCCAGGTAAGCCACGGCAAATGACAGGATCCCGTCCGGCTAATGTCCCGCGCGGCTTTGTGCCACTCATCACCCTCGAACGTTCGTTCTCCCGGTTCGCTCCGTTGTTCGACGCAGAATCGCAAGCGCCGCGTCACCGAGACCTCGCCACGTTCGTTACTCAGCCGGAAAATCGGGGAAAGTCGACAGACAGGTGCGCGGGTTTAGATTCGCGTTCGACAGGTCGCTGACGGGAGTTTAGATCCTTGGAATGAATGAACGAAACGCGTGGGAAACAAAATGTATTTTAGAATCAAGTGGTCGATATTAATTATTTTTTATTAGGGACCGTGGAAGCGTTTGATTAATTTTATTATTCATCGGTCTTTTAATATTATAAAGTCGGTAATTCGTGTATAAATAAAATCTGGGTCGGTTGCTCGAGATGAGTCTATTAGCTGGCAAATAGCCGCGTCATCTCCCGCTCTGAAAGAACTTCCCCGAATCCCTCATTAACCTTAACGATTTCCGGCCGGCCGACAATGCAGTGCCAGGAGGCTGGAGGCATTTCCCAAGATTTCCCGAACAAAGAGCGAGGCACCGAACGCCGATAGGTCGATGCTCAGTGTTTTCTGCGCGCCAACAGTCTCATCAACTTCTTCGGTGAAAAAGGGAATTGTTTGCCTTCGAGATGAAATCTCCTCGCAACAGTTCAGTGACTTAACAGTTCTCGTAATGGGCCGCAATTTCCTTGGCACCCGGGAACATTGGTTACATTGTTTCTTGCTCAGAGTCTCATTCCACTTTACGCAGTATGTTTCTCGTTTATGTTAAATTCGCAGGCAAATGAATTATTAAATATCCAATTTATTTTCCCCGGTGTACGACACCATTTCTAACGCATAAATAGTGTATCCGTAAGTGAACACCTGTTTGACTAAAGAGAATACAGGGTGAGTCTCGTAATGACTTCGAATAACTCCTAAGTATTTATTGTACGATAAAAATTTTTAAACAAGTGTTGCATGTCTTTCCAGTGGTAATCGGCGCTGAAAATGTCGGTAAGTGGCTATAGGACGAAGAAAAAAGCTTTTGCAATAAACAATTTTA
>NW_017178268.1:214979-254888 GCF_001652005.2 Ceratina calcarata
CTTTAGAAACGCATTTTTTAAAAAGAAATTAGACGTCAGATGATCATTGCTAATAATAAACAACAAAAAAAATTTTTCGATTTTTCCGAGATTTTTCCAAGGGGTACCCCTTCAATTTCTTCCAAATCTTCGTTTTTTGCCAATAACTCTCAAACCGTTGGAGATACGGGAAAATTGCATCAAACCTTTTTTGTAGAGGACGACGAGATCTACAATTTCCATGTAAAAATTCTTCGCTAGCGTTAATATTTAACGAGTTATTGACGAAAAACGAAAAAACAGTTTTTTGCAAATTACTCGTAAACTATTGAAGCTAGCGAAATAATTTTACATGGAAATTGTAGATCTCGTCGTCCTCTACAAAATGGTCGTATAAATGTCCACGTAAGTCCACCCGTTCGGGAGTTATTGACGAAAAACGAAAATTTCGCAAAATCTGAAGGGGTACCCCTTGGAAAAACTTCGGAAAAATGAAAAATTTTTTTTTTTGCGGAATTTCGAGAAATGCTTTAAATGAAAGTTGTAGATACTACTATTACCCGCAAAAATGATCCTATACAAATTTTCCAGCTCATACAACCTTAAAAATTTATATACAGCAAATACTTTGCAAGTTATTCGATGTCGTCACGTGACGAGAGTTTTAAGAAAGAATGACTAAGAAAGACGGTCAAAGGGCGGTTAGACTGGACGTCGATGATCGGTCCTGTCCACCGTTTCAGATGCACTTCTGCCCCGTAGGCGATTCCGTTTAGGTCCGCATGTTCCGTGAAATCCTTTTTCACGCGTCTCGGTTACGCGTGAGCGACGAGAGCAGACGGAGGAGGAATTTCGCGGGGGCGAGAGAAAAAGAGGAGCGGAGATGCCATCGGATGGCACCGCGTTCTGCTCCATAGATCATGGGCCGAGCTTTCTTTTCCCGTGTCCCCCTTTTCAGGAAACGGGCACAATGCGGCCGACCGGGCCTTCGCACCGGGCATTATACTAGGCCGCGGTCGACAATGAACGCGAACTGGCCCCATTGTGGCCCTCACAGCCAGGAGGCCTTCCTAGGCCTCTGCCACGACCGTGTTACCGACGAAACGTCTTCATTAGCGCGTCCAAACGTGCCTCGTTCTCCTCGGTTACGTCGTTACGTGGACATCGATTTAAGAAAGGCACAGTCCATTCTCGTGCTGAACCCGGAGTTTATGGTACGCTTGTTGTGTACCGAGGCACGGTTTGATATACGTGAGACGAGTTGTTTAAACATCTTCACTCGACACGCAAGGTGCAACGTAGATCATAAAATCAATCCATTTAATAAGTTTAACCCATTTGCATCATTCGGTAAAATGAAAAATTGCCCATGTTTTGTCCCAAAACATTTCTTTCATTATGTAAAAATTGTAATACGCGCTGATCTTTTAATATTTTATATCATTCTTTATATTCATTAATTTTGCTATAAGCGCATAAAATCCGCTGTCTACTTCTAAAAGACCCGTTCATGCCACTCACTTCTGAGCTTCCCATCTAAAGAATTTTCTCCCAAAAGAATCCTCTACCCGTTGCTGTGGTAACCATGTGGAATTTTCACATCGGCCGATCGGTTTTTATGACGGCAATCGATCCGTTGGGGAAACGGGGACTAGCTTGAACCGAAGCGGTCGTTGTAAATCGCCCACGGGGGCTGATCGTGGCTGAGTTACAAACAATGCTGGGTAACAACGCGCGCGGGGCACAATGTCTGCGTGGATTCACGCGCGGATCGCAATAATTTCCCGGGCCGGTGTCCCGCGCGTGATAGGTGGTAACTGGTAACTGGTACCTGGTGATTTGTAACTGGTAGCCCGCGGTGCCTGGCCCCGGCTAATCCCACAAAGAGCGCCGACCTTTGAAATTTCTGGACAATTTATTTCGTGGCATGCACCGCACGTCTCTCAACCGACGTCATTGTGACGGGGATTTGGAAACAAACCTGCTCTTTAGGAATCGGTCTCTCTATCCCTATTTTTTCGTTTCACCGATTTTTGATAGTTGAATGTAAAAGAATAGTTGTTGGCAATTTTCGAAATAATTTTTCGATCAAAAGATGACTGCAGGACGAGTACAAGTTTAAGTTAAATAGAGATTCTGGGTTAGATATTTAATGTTCTCGAGGGATGAACTCTTATCTGAGATACGAAGAGGGACAGTGACTTAAAAGGAAAAGAAATGTTGAGAGGTAGGGGAAAAGGGAGAATTCGGCGGGTGTCCAGAAACATGAGGACGCAAGGTCCAATTTCTCCGGGCGCGCGCAATGCGTTGCAAAAACGCGTTGGATACCGACGATTCCGGGAAAAAAGGCCACTGTGTCTTCCCTCTGTCGTATGGAATCGAGATCACGGTTCGTTTCCGTTTCTACTTCGCGTGAAACGTAACACTGCAGTTTCCGATAGCTGGTTAAACAGAAAATACATATAGTCAAGGATTTTTCGTTCTCTTTCATGATTTCGTTAATAGTGCGAATGTTTATTATGCAAATTACTCTTTTTATAAATAAAATTAAAGAAATGCATATAAAAAACTTTAATATTTATAGTTAACTAATCTACAAAAACTACAGATTTTATATTATTTTCAAGTCTTGTCACCTTACGAGAAATTAATATTATAAAAGAACAGGTCGAAAATCATTCTTTAATAATCAATTAAAAATATTACATGGAAAAAATATAGCAAAATATAGCATAAATATAGTAGTTCCTGTTAACCGATATTAAAAATCGTAAGGACTGTAAGTAGTACAACTCAATAAATGATCAGACGCGCTAACCATTTCCTGGTTTTCTTCACTAATTCTGGTTGCCGCTCAATTCTGCCTCAATCGCCGTACTGAATGACGGAAGGTATCGATTATACGATACCAAACTCGTCGATAAGTAATACCTAGAAGAGTACCTTTAGGAATACCAGCGCGGTTACGGTTATCCTTGACAATGCGCGGTTAGCACAACCTGAAACGCGCTCATCCGTAATCAGGGCCCGGTGCTCGGCCGTGGAACGTGCAGAAGAACTCGGTTTTCCAACGAATCCAACGAACCGAGCGACAGGAACTGCACGCGCGTTGCACGGGCCGCGCGTCGCGTTCACGTAACGCGCGGCCTCGAAAAACTTGCACGGCCCTCTCCGGCGGCCGGTAATTTCAGCCCGTCGGAGACGTGGCCGCGGCAAAAAAAGCCCGAGCCCCGACAAAAGAAGCCCCCGATACCGGGGCGAAATTACCTTCCGACAACCTTACACGGCCACGGCCGGGGGAGTCCTAATAAGGGGCGACGGTATAAATAAAGTCATTTGCGGTAGTCGCCGGCCCCGCTCGTTCCACGGGTCCGGAGCCTCGGCCCGTCTCCCTCGCTCGTTCACGCGCGGCTCCTCGCTCACGGGTTCGACGAATCGGCCCTTTCGTCGCGTCGCGTTGCTACGAGCGTTCGCGAACGGCTCTCCTCGGGGCCTCGGTTTGTTTTGCGGATTAGGCTCGTTTTAAGGTTCGCCTTTGCGCGCGCGAGTCGCGCCGCGACGAATCGAGAAACGCGGACCGCCGCACGTCCCCCGGTTTTTGTTCGCGCGAGAATCAAGTTGTCCTCGTTCCAATAGCGTTGGGACCGGCGGGGACCGCTTCGCGGTTCACCGCCTCGCGCGGCTGTTCACGACTACCGACGGTTCAAAATTACTACGCGTTTAATTGTTTCGGTAATATTCAGTCGCGAACGTAAATTGCACTCGCTGGTTCCCCGGCGGTTAATTAAATTAGGTTCGTGCACGCGGGAGGTGCTTGCGTTTGTATTTGTTAAATACAATTCTCGTTACCTTTCGCTGTATGTAGTAAAAAATAATATTAGACATTAAAAGTTGTTGTAACAAAATTTACGTACGTTTTTTTGTTAATTCGTTTCCCACATTCATTTTAACGATTTTTTGTAAGGCAGTGAAAGTACAGAAATTTGTATTATTCGGTTTTATTAAAATTACGAAGAAGTATACAGGTTCTAAGTATACAAAAATTACAATAACATTAAGAAGAGGTTCTCTTGGAGACGGTATGTACAACAGATTACATTTATCATTATTATCATTATTATTATATTATTTTATATTATTTATATTTATGTATAAATCGGATATCTGTGTGTACGTACGTGCTGCGTGCACGAGGGTGCGATTTCAACAGAGTGGACAAGTTAATTAGTAATTACAATTGCTCGCCCTCGTTTATGAAACGAGCGGTAGTTCTTTTGGTTAAAACACGTTCTTGGGGGGAGATAATAATTAAGAGAAAAGCATTGCAAGTATTGTCGTTAATGATACACCTGTCCTGCGTCCGCTTACGTACGCTACCTATTATTGAGCTAAACGAGATTAAAAAAAGGGGGGATGAAGTTTAAATGCGACACGGCCTGCTCGCTCTTCCTCGAGTCCAATTAAGCGACGTTGCCGCGGCTTCGTCTTCGTCAGACACTTCTCGAATCTCATAAAAAAAACGCAATACTATACGAAACTGCTGTTCGCATGATCGAATCCGTAGATGGACGTGCCCGATGATTAATTATATTTTTATTCACAAATCTGATGGATCGCAATTGCCAATTTGTAAAGACGAAGCCGGGCGACATGACAACTACGACCCGCCGTTTGAAAAAATAGACTAAACAAATAAACAATAACAACAATTAATAATAATCTTCCGGCCACCGCGGCGGCATTATGCGCGACTTATGACACTGTGTTTACTTGAATCACGCGTCAACTCGTTCCTTCCATTTCGCCAAGGATCAGACGTTCGTAGGAAATTCGATCCAACGTCATTTTTTAATTTCAATCTTTCAAAGGTTTAAGTCGTTTCAATTGTATTTATGAATGACGACGTTCTACGATGATCGAATTTCTTTTGGGAAATACTTGGCGACTTTGTTAGCCATGAAGGAAGAACGGTGAGGAGGAAGATGAAACGTGAAAACGAGAGTCGGAAAGGCGATAAGCGACTTCCCTTTCCATTTCATTGGTTGTATTTTGGCACGGGGATGAGTAACCAGCACGTCTCTTTGAATGTGACAAAAGCTTATATTCATCGTTTCGAATCCCGTCGACGGCAAAAAAGAAAGCGCTCTCTGAAACGCGTCTAACGTACGTCTAAAAATCATCTGTATAAATAAATATGAGCGAACGATGCTCGAAAATTTCCCTCCCTACCGCAGAATTAGTTTTTATCGCTTTGGTTATTTTCAAAAATTACCATAAATAACTTTTCGTTCAGACGCTCTCCGTTCAATAAATAATTTTAATTTAATAAAGCTTCCCGTTGAGAATGTCAGAGAGTTTGCGTTACCGATTTTAGTTGAAGGAGTTTAAGCGCGTCGATGGAGAAGTTTGCTTTTTCGGCTCGCGAACCTGTGGAGGCTACCGTCCAGCGGTTTGCGTCCACAAATCTCCGTCGATCGGGCTGCTTCACTCTTTTCGGTGTCTAAAGGGAGTCGAAGTTTGATTCTCGATCGCTGGTCTGAAAAAATCAAACAAAATTATTTAAAGTTTATCGTTATTCATACATTCTAACAAGAACAAGTGCTGTATTTCAAATCGTAAAATACAGAGAAATGACCACATTTATCAGTGAGAGGTTTGAAATTCAGGGCAAGTTGAAGGACCCCATGCTGCGAGAAGAGAGCAGCATGTCTGTCAATTATACTTCTCTCTTTCTACGAATTCTCTACATTTTCGACACATATGGAAGCTACTTCCAGTAGAACATGCTCTAATCTAAGGTCTAAATTATCGCAACCAGTCTGCAGAGTGCACACAAGTATTAGGGTGAACCGAAAGTTCGTGCGTTTTTTTTGTCATTTCAATTTGTGTAATTTTTAAAGTCAGTAAACTTTTGAAAAATTATTTAATATTTATGCATTAGTTACAATTAATTTATTGGTAAATCGTTTTGTACCACTCCGTTCAAAGGCGAAAGGTATGAAACAAACGACTACTACTAATCAAACAAGGTTTGGCGACCCTTGTCCCAAGCACTTCGACGACTATACGAGTTTCATATTTCCGCGGTAACTCACCCTGTCCGGGCTGTAGAGAGGCGGATGCTGGGCCGGAAGTCTCAGCGTGCTTCCCAGATCCCTCTCGGCCATTGTGTGCCCCTCGCTAGCGCTGTCTCTGGTGTCCCTGTTGTCTCTGGCGTCCTTAACGCTGTTCCTACGCGCCTCGGCCACTTTCGTCGGCGGCTGGATCGTTGTCTCGCCGCAAGACCTGGCGAGAGTCGATCCGGCCTCGCCTAAGTCCAGCCTCAACAATTTCGTCGGCGCTTGGATGGTCGTTTCGCCGCAGGAACGCGCCAACGTCGAGCACTGGTCGGCTTGGAGGTCGCCGGTACGCAGCACTTTGGTCGCCGTCTCGACCGTCGTCTCGCCACAGGAACGAGCCAACGTGGAATCGGCGTCCATCGGCCGGGTCACCGTTGCCGACACCTGGTAGATAGACAAATTTTAAGTNTCAGTATGTATAATTTTTAAAGTCAATAAAGGTACTTTTGAAAAGTTATTTAATATTTACACATTAATTACAATTAATTTATTGGTAAATCGTTTTGTACCACTCCGTTCAAAGGCGAAAGGCATGAAACAAACGACTACTACTAATCAAACAAGGTTTGGCGACCCTTGTCCCAAGCACTTCGACGACTATACGAGTTTCATATTTCCGCGGTAACTCACCCTGTCCGGGCTGTAGAGAGGCGGATGCTGGGCCGGAAGTCTCAGCGTGCTTCCCAGATCCCTCTCGGCCATTGTGTGCCCCTCGCTAGCGCTGTCTCTGGTGTCCCTGTTGTCTCTGGCGTCCTTAACGCTGTTCCTACGCGCCTCGGCCACTTTCGTCGGCGGCTGGATCGTTGTCTCGCCGCAAGACCTGGCGAGAGTCGATCCGGCCTCGCCTAAGTCCAGCCTCAACAATTTCGTCGGCGCTTGGATGGTCGTTTCGCCGCAGGAACGCGCCAACGTCGAGCACTGGTCGGCTTGGAGGTCGCCGGTACGCAGCACTTTGGTCGCCGTCTCGACCGTCGTCTCGCCACAGGAACGAGCCAACGTGGAATCGGCGTCCATCGGCCGGGTCACCGTTGCCGACACCTGGTAGATAGACAAATTTTAAGTATAATTCTAATTATTCTATTATGTCCAAGGAAAATCGACACAGAAAATAGTAACGGATTTGCGAATACCTGAAAGCCGGCGCTGACGAGGGCACCGGACGGCGTGGATTGCGTCCTGGCGATCTGCATGTCGGTCTCCTTGCAGTCCTTCGCGCTGGATATACTCTGCTTCCTGTTTCCGGTGTTGTGCGTGCCGCTGTCGAGATAGTTGAGCAGCTTGTGCTCCTCCGTCGAGAACGTGCTCATCCCGGATTTGTAATTCTGCGGCGACTGGGGTGCCGAACGGAACTTCGCCCGCGGTATCATTACCGTCAATGAACGATCCCTCTGCTCGTCGCTTACTGGCACTATATGATTTTTATTTATTAATCAATTATTATTATCATCAACATTATCATTATTATATATTTTAAATTTTAATTAGACTGTTCAATAAAATCTTAAAAATTCTGCCGTAAATTCTCATGTAATAAATTAATCATTAAACGAAAATTAATTCACCGAGTCCAATATTAGAAAACTTATTAAATTTGTAAATGTATACAAATTTTTATGTGTGTCATTGTAGTTTATATTTTTCTACTTGATTGTAAACGAACCTGATGCGGGTATCATCGTTGCTTTCCTCGGTGGATGCCTGGGTTTCGCACTGATTTTCCTGACGGGTCTTTTAGTGGGCGGCAAGGGCGCTATCATTTGCGGGGGTGGCGGCAGAACGTGCGGCACGTGGTGAGGTATCGCCAGATCCGTGACGCTACCCTCGCTGCTCGTGTCGCCGCCGGTTCCAGGAATCATCGCCCTTCTGTCGCCGGTCCTGTGCCTGCGGCCCGGTTGACGGAAACACGCCATGCCCACGCACACTGCCAGAAGCCCGAGTAATATTGCTCCAGTTGTAACCAGAGCTATCAGCAACACTAGAAAACAGATTTATGCGTCCGTAGAATTGGAACTGTTCCAAACCCTCAACAGGTTTCTCTTCTATTTTTTTTTTTACAATAATCAACGGTACCTTTGAGATTAACTTGACACCTCTGACCACTGTGCCAGGGGAAGCATTCACAGACCTCTTGGCCATTGGTATTGGTCACGCAGTGTCCCTTGTTGTTGCAACTGGGACAACCTAAGGGTGCTTGAGAGCAAAGTCTACCGGGATAAGCAGGATTTTCGGATAGGTCCGCCCAGCCCTCCTTGCAGGAACACTGATAAGAGCCTCGTAGGTTGAAACAGGCTGCGTTCGGCGAGCAATCGTGATGCGGCCCACCGTCTTCCGTCGCGCACTCGTCAAAGTCGAATGCATCGATCTGAAACAGCAATTTTACTTCGATGTAAAAATTTGCGATCTGACATGTTAAGTGCCGTGTCAGTCACCGGTGAAGGTGAGTAAAACAAAATAGGCATTAATTAAAAATGAGAAATATATGTTTTAATTTGATGCTCACCACGTTGAGATTCTTCGAAGCGTGGACCTCGGTGCCTCCCAAACTATAATTGCTGGCGATTAGATACTTCCTAAGGATCTCTTTTAATCTGGTTTCGTTCGTATTCTCGCTGAGCTGAACGTGGAATTCGACTTTAGTCGGATCGGACGAGAAACCGGCGATATTCAACCCTCTGTAGATATCCCTGAGATCGCTCTGCATCAGAGTTCGGTCCAGGGCGTCCTTGGTAGGTCCCGTCAGCCTTCTGAACGCCGTTGACGTTGAATCGTTCAGGCCTGGCTCGTAAATCACTCGTTCGTGTCCAATACGGTCCAAGCCGACTCTTAACGTGTACGTGTAAGTAGCTGGAAAATGATTTTTTTTTTAGAAATGAGCCGTTTACTTCGAAAGTGATGATCGGAGTGACGAAAACGATGATTCATCTATTTTGGTTAATAAATAAGTAAATTATTGACTCACGTTTGCAAGGTCTGTCAGGGAACATCCTCGCGAAGCCTGGGCGACAGACGCATCTCATTTCACCACCGGCCTCGGCGCATATCTCAGCTTTGGATGCTCTGCATTCAGGTGTGCATTGATTGGTAACAGGTTGAAGAGATACAACGGGTGCTCCGAGGACTCCACCAGCCAGAACCCTGTGAATCTCGTTTCCAGTTGGATCTTGTTCATCTCGCGATATTTCATCGCCATACTCAGCTTCCACCTTAAAAAACAATTTATAAAATTAACAATATTATAATAACGTAATATGATAATAATATTGAATTAAAAATGCACTTACCTCTTCGGCACCAGGTGCCGGCGGTTTCTGATCGCTTATCACCACGAATATCGAGTCATTATCAACTGCGTTTTCGTAAGACGACGGCACCCGAGACACCACCGATTGGAGAATCGTCGACGTGATCGTGGAAATCACGCTGGTCGGACGCAGCAACGTTTCCGTCACCGTTTCCACGGTAGTCGACGTCAAGGTGTGGGTGAGGAGCAAAGTTCGCGTCGTGGGCGGAGTACCGAGCACCGACGTTTCCGTCCTGGTCACCGTCGACGTTTGGAATCGTACCACCTTAAATCGAATCGATGCACGACATAATTCAATAGTAATTCATATTCTTTGGGCAATAAATATTTATAATTAATAAATATTCCTATTATTATTTATTTCTTATTTTCCTCTTTTCTAATTTCTTTTTTGTTCTCGTTATTTGTTTTATTTTTAAGTTTGTATTCGTATCATCTATTGTCAGTATTTTAAGTTCGTGTTTTCCTTTGTATATTCTACTCACTTTTACTTCGTAATAGTAACTCACCTCTTTGGGCTTCATGCGCATTGTCGTGGTCCCATTGACAGCGCGCGTCGCGCTGTTAACGTCCTTCGTCATCTTGATCACCGGCTCGTTCCTCCTGTCGATGTCCTCCGACAAAGTGCTCGTTACCTTCGTTACCGAGCTGTCAACCCTGGTCACCACGCTCGGTTCCCTCGACTCGCTCGTCTCGTTCTTCCGTTTGTATCCCGTGGCCGACGGGACGACCACCACCTTCGAGGCGTCGTTCTTCGTCATCGTCGGCCGCGGTTCTTTCTTCGCCTGACTCGTGGTCTCCACGCGAGTCAAACTCTCCGTAGGTTCCACTTTGCTCGATGGCGGAACGTTGTCGTGGCTGGATTCCAGGAATACCGGTTGCTCCGGACGTTTAACCGGGTTGCGAGAGATATCGAAATTGTGAGACCGGGTCGGTTCCACGTCTCGAGTCGACGAAGACCTGCTGGGCTGGATGTGGTCCACTTGTAGTGGTCTGAGCTTCGTCGGGACCACTAGATTCGTCGAATGCGTCGGGGTCGGCTGTATCGAAACTCTGAAACAGATGATCAGCCAATATTATTATTATTATTATTATTATTATTATTATTATTATTATTATTATTATTATTATTATTATTATTATTATTATTACTTTATTAACGAGCATGAGCTCTTACAAAGCCTCTCACAAAAGGACACAAGAAAAGCATGAGAAAGTTAAGATATTAAGAATAGATAATACAAATATAAATTAAAAAATAAATATAAGAAAAGAATTGGTCTCGGACAGATACGATGACCATTCTGTAAAATTCATTCGTTTGTAAAATACATCGGAAAGAAGAATCCTACCTGGAAACGGGCCTGGTGTCGAAGGGTCGCACGGTATAAATGCTAACATGCTCCGTCATTCTCGTTTCAACCGGTCTGAGAATCTCGGGCACGTCCACAACCACCGGGAGATCGACGGTACCGTGTATGATCGGTATCTTCGACTCGATATCGTGTACGACAGGTATGTGAGACGTTGCGACAGCCGTCGCGATTTGAATCGAGCCAGACACCGCCACCGCTGGCCTCACCGTGGCTATTTCTAGTGGCCTAGTCGTTTGCGTCACCGGCGGTGGAGGTACCATGTCCTTAAAAATAAATGCAAACATATAAAAATGACTTTTTCTTCCACTACCTTTTCAAATTCAATTGCACTGATTTAATCGACTAACTTGAGAGAGTAATTCTACGATGAAAGGCCTGGTAACGGAAGGTCTCGGGCTAGGAGGCACCATAGTAACGCTCGGCAAAGGCGCAGCAGAAGATTCCTTCAAAGGAATATACTTAGGCGGTGGCTTCAAGCCAGATTCGTTGTCAGTCGTAAACGAAAATCTATCTTCCATAGGACCATCGGTCGTGGTGATATCAACTGGTGGGGGCGATAAACCTACGACGTCCCTCGAAGGTATCGGCGGAGGCTTTAAATCTTCTTCCTCATTTTTGTTCGACTGATTCGATCCGACGACTGGCCTCAAAGGTGGAGGCATCATGTCTCTAGAAGGCACACTCATTCCTTCCATATTATTTAACATATCGTTAGAAGTATCAACGGGTCTTATTCTCATGTTCCCTTCGTTCCCCTTGTTAACTTCCGATGGAGCGAAGCTTGTCTGATAAGTAGAGTCCGTCTTCTCGTCAGTTTTCTTATCGTTAGTGATCAGCATGCTCGGCGGACGCTCGGTCTGCGTCTTACTATCAGTTTCTTCGCCTATAGCCTCCACAGGCATGGAGAATCTTATATTGGGCCGGGAATCTGGTTTCTTGTTCGTTGAAATGGTGATCGGTTCAGGCACTTGAGGCTTCGGCTTGGTAATTATATGAGGATATTCCGGATGAATTCTTGTCGCCGATCCCAGTTTCACGGTTTCACCAGTCTGAGAGTATTGCTGATGCATAGAATTATTCCTCGTAACTTCGCTTTTATTAGAAATCCTTCCACTATCCCAGTTTAGATCGACGAATCCTCCTAATTGCAAGTGACTCTGATTCTTGTCCGAATATGTTAAACTGCTATTTGCGAACGGTTCTACGGTACCAGATTTATCCTGACTAGACTGCGTCTCCAAGAATTGGCCATCCGGTCTGGAATGTAACACAGGTCTCGTTTCAATCTTATTTACAGTAGGAACCCTCGGATATGGTCTGTTATGCTTGTCCGATTCTGGAACAAATTGAGGAATGATCGCAGGTGGTTTCAAGTCAATGGTGTCGTCGCGGGTCCTAGGCGTTGTCTGTTCACTCTGCTGGTTCTTGAAACCAACAGGAGATTTGTTTCCGTAATAACTGGTCGGCACACCTTGCACTATGTCGTACTCGGGTTTAGTTTCCATCCATTTGTAACCGTAATTAGTATTCTCGTGACCAGTGTACACGCCAAATGGTTTCCCTTGGACAATTGGAAGCTCGTGAGTCTTAACGTCGTAGTAATGCGTTTGAGGGGACGTGTCCTCGTTTTTATGGCTAAACGGAGCTCCAGCACTTATCCAGACAGGCTTCTCTTTCTCCTCGTGTCGATGGTCCATGCTTCCAATTGGTTTCCCCATCACCGTGTTATCAGGATTCTTAAACGACGTACTGTTACCACGATTATGAGTGGACGTCTCGTCCGTTGATTTGTCCCTATCCTCAGATTCCTTAATCTGATCGTGATAATTCACCGATTCGGAGGACGCGGTTTCAGAGTCAAATGTCTTTTCCGTTTGAGTGTTGCTCTGCCAAATTTCTGGCTGTTCTTGATCAGTCGAATGGTCCGCATTTTGTATTTGAGAATCGTTCGGCTTTTCTTGTTTTATTTTTGGATTTGAAGGATTGTGATATCCCACTGCACCAGTCGGCAGATGCTCCTCTGTCCTCTCAGCCTGGGGCTTCATTTGGTTTCCTGGTCTCTTTTCGTGATGCGTCTGAGCTGGTCTGTCCCGATGGTCCACCTGTTGTAAGAAAATAAATAGTGGAGCTGTATCGTTTTATTTAATCTCTTTATCTTGTAATGGAATGCGAATTTCATACCTGAGAATGGGAGCCGAAAGATGGTTGCCTATCAGTCACGTACTTATCTCCAGGCGTCGAGCTGATTGTTCTCGGCGGTTCGTGATGGATTTGAGGATTGGCGACCGGTCGATGAGGGAGCACGAACGTGTTCGTATTTTGCGTCTTCGCCGGGGGCCTCTGAGGCCCATTGAACATAGGTTTCCTGATATTCGGCCTCTCCACGTACATCGGTCTGTCCAAAGGACGGCTAGTAGTCGATCTCAACGGCGGGCGAGGCCTCAGTCTGTTATTGATCAGGAGCCTCGGTGGTTTCTTGTCTTTCCAATTCGTGTTTAAAACAATTTCATTCCCCGAGTCTGGTTTAGCCAAAAGAATGTATCTGTGCGAATTGTCGGACGGATTTGACAATTCTGTTCTCCTTGGCGGAGAGACGGACTCCCCTGGTTTAGGAATCTTCGAGTATTGTCCCCGCGGTGGCAAATGATTCGTGGAATGTACGTGAGGATGCATTTGAGGACGGACATTCACGGTTTCCGGCCTGTGATGCACCAGAATCTCCGTGTGCACGTGCCCCTGACCACCCAAGACACCAGAGTTGTCGGGATGCTTGATCACGTGTACGTCTGAAGGCTTCTTCTCGGGTCGGTTCAACTTGTCCTGCGGCTTCTCGTACTCGAAACGATTCGGTGTCAGGGGAATCGTCGCTGGATGATTGGGAGAGTGCTTTTCAGGAATTTTGAAGTTCAGAGGCGGCGATGGGGGAACCATGTAATCCGCAGGGTCCTTACCGTTGGAATACTGTGGTAGATCTTCCACCTAGAAGATTTATTTATTATTAAACTGCGGGTATTTATGCATGATACATATGTAAAAGTCATGTGACATATTTAGAATCCTCTAATTACGAAATATGTATATTTCTGCCTTCCTGTTTTCCATGAAAATATTCGTTCGTAATATCTGCAATTTTCTCATCATTCATTAAAAAATGAACACGTTTAAGCTTACCCTTTGAATTCCAACAAATCCTAGACCAACTTCTGACTCAGGGTACGGTAATGGATCGTCGAAATACTGGCCACTGATGTGCGGCTCGCTCGTGTCTCCGAATATCAGCGCTTGAGTCCCACCCTGAGGAATCACTACGTTGGCTACTTGACTAGGCTGGATGTTGACCAGTAAAGGCTGCCCCGTCGATCTGTCGATCACGTGCGGCACTTGGTGAACTATGGGTTCACCTGATGCAGGTTTCGGCTCTGAAGATTGGATAACTGTGTGCGAATCCGGAAGAAGAGGATTTTTAAGCGACCATGGGGGCCATATCTGGTCGTCGGATGACCATGGTTTTCCTATTGGCCTTTCTGCCTCGGGTTTCTGAAAATTTTTTCATAATAAATTCATAAAAACAGTAAAACCTTTTTTGTTTTTAATACATAAATAAATTATTAAAAATAAATTTTGTCACTTAGATTAAGAATAAGACAGAGTAGAATAATTACGTGATCAAATTGCGGAATCCTCGAAGGATCCTTGGCGCTCCAAGGCCTCCTCGGTTTTTCAGGACTCCATTCCGGTTCCTTCAGATTCGAATTTGGATTCGCATACTGCTCCACGTTCGGTCTGTTAGGAGGCTTCAACAGAGGATCATTTTCCAACACATCTTGTTTCGAGCCCATCCTCTTAGGTGGTGACGATTGAACCGAAACGGGAAGCAACTTCTGAGGCTGTTTGGGTATCAACGTGGGATTCGTCTCGACCGGCATGGACACTGGTATCTTTAAATGCTCCTCGTAAATCTGATGCGCGGGATATATTTGTATCTGCGGGCTTATACGTTGACTCTGAGACGTCTGTTGAGCCTGACTGTCCTCTCTGTCGTTCTCCAACACCTCTAAAACTGGGTGAACCGGGATGTTGGGAACTGGTAACGGCGGTGGCTTCATCCCGATGTGTTCTTCGTCTTCCAGGAACGTCTGAGGCGGTCTTGGCCCCATTTTCCCTGGTTTTCCTATGATCACGTCGCTGTTCGCTGTGATCACTTCCCCTGGGGAGATCGGAATCCCATCTGCCAAGCTGGACGCTACTTTGTGACGAGTCTCGGCGATGTAATTGTGGTTCACGTTTACCAAATGTGTACCTTCGAAGAGAATTATTAATCAGATTTTTATTACATTAAAAATAGCATTCGATACCAATAAACACTTCCTCTTTAAATAATGGTAAGAATTGATAAGAGATCGCATGATAAAAATTGAATCAAACGTAAGTACCTATGTTTTGACTTTCGGCAGTCTCGATGTCTCCGTCAGCGAACTCAGCCACGGGAATATAAATTGGCGATCTTTGCGTGGTCGCTTCTTGAACCTCCGCCTGCGAAACCGTGTCATTCCTACGAGTTGCCGATGTTTTTCCCTGCAGCAGACCAGCCATCGCCGTAATCACCGGGCCTAAAGCCGACAAACTATTGATACCCAATGATCCCAAACTGAGAAGATTGCTCATTTGTAAATCGCTCGTGTTTTGATTAGTTGGTTTCTTATTCTGGACAGAGTCGGAGTTAGAAACTGTCACGTTGTTTTCCTGTAATCATAATTTAGTTACACAGGAGTTTCAGGCAAAATGTTGTAATTTAATAATTTACCTGAGGGATCTGTTCAGAAGGTTTCAAATTCTGCTCGTTAGCGACGGAGGATGCCTCGGTGGATACCAAACTCGCTGAAATCGTCTCGTCTTTTTGAATTTCCACCGTTGAACTCGCTTCTTGGTAGCTGGTGCTCGTTGTAGGATCGATTTGGTCCTCTTCATCGAAGAAGATGATCGTCGATCCCGTTACCACGTTTTTAACCGAATCAGAATGGTGTGCCGTTGTCAATAAAGCGTTCATGTACCCAGCATCCAATAAACTCGGTGCTATCGATTCTGTGACCACGTTCTCCACGATGTGAGACCTCGAGGAGACAGTAGTGGAAGTTTCACCGTCTGGTCCCGCCTGAAAATGGATTCGAATTTTCCGAGTTCATTCAATAACAAAACTCATACAAATTATTCGTTTACCTGCTGTTGCTTTAAAGAAATAAAGGAAACAGGGAGGTTCGAGATAAAAAAATTAATCAATGATGAATCGATTAATACATACATATATGTATATATAATTTACCTGTAGCAACGTAGTGAAGTAAGTGAACGTAGTCAGATACGTTTTGGTAGCGAAGATTTGTATAGGTTCCGGGGTTGGACTGACCAAAGCTGTTTTCATGGTCGTTTTCTTCACGGGGACTTTCTCCAGAACAACGTCCGTCGACGTCGCGACGTTCGTCCGAACCACGGTACTACCCTTTTCCAAAAAGGTGTTGTAATAAGTGTAAGTGATGTAGTACGTCTTCATGACGTCCGTCATGCTTTCCTCTGTACTGTCTAACGCTGTCAAAGTGGTGGTGACGCTGGTCGGTCGTGGAGGAGGTGCTGACTCTGTCACTATGAGCTACAGCGAGTGTATTTAATTTTATATGAGATCATTGAACTCCTGCAATATCATTAACATTGGCTTGGGAAAAATGTTTCTTCGTATTTAGACGATCAAACGCACTTATCGCAATTTTTTCTCCATTAATATTACACATATTTGGTTTAAACTTATTGGGTGCAGAAGATAAGAAAATATTTTTCCAATTTCGATATAAAATACGAAAAAACTTTTTCCACGATCTATTAATTTTATTCATTCTACCTGGGTGACGGTGTCACTGGTGGTTTCAATTCTGGTGCGACCGTCCTCCATGAACGTTTTCTCCAACAACCTGGTACTGAGATAAGTATTCGTTTCCGGTCGCGGCGCCTCCGACGGTTCCAAAATCATATCGAGATAATGCTGCGGCGCAGTGACCGTGTTCGTAATAACTTTCGTGCTGCTTTCGAGGGCGTCGTTCACATCTGAGTGATCGGTGTTCAACGCCAGGTAAGTGTACGTCGTCTTGAATACCTCTGTGCGCAACGTCGGCGAAGCTTCCAATGTTACAGCGGCTGTCTCCGATCCTGGCTTCCTGTGCCGTTCCTCAGTCGCCGTGTTAGCTATCACCTTTGATGATTTAGGAATAATATCGATAACATTAATTCATTAACATTTATTCAAATAGGATAAATGATCCATCGTTGATATTTAGATTATACGGGATGGTGTACAACCGAAAGTGGAGTGAATATAATAACATAAAAAAATATATACATAATATATATAATAATAACATAAAAAATATTATAATAATATAATATTTTTATAATATTATAATAATATAATATTAAATATATATAAATATATATAATAATAACATAAAAAAAATACAGAAAAATTCTATATTTTCGTCGGATTTTTTAACATAGAATCGTCACCCTTTCGGTTGTGCCGCCAGTTATGGGCCACCCTGTATATCCTTGATCAAATTCATTGACAATATCGTACTTGCTGTTCGGTGGACACGGTAGTAGTACCGTCCTTGGTGATAGTAGCGAGGTACGTGAAAGTGGTCGTGCACGTCTTCGTGACAAATTCATTCGGCTTATCTTGCGGGAGCATCATGACAACCGCGTCGGACAGCGTCAGCGTGGGCTGAGGCGCCGAGTTCTCCCAACGTAGCGCCGGCGTCGGACCGGCGACGATCACCTCGACTCCATTCGACATCACCCGGGTGGCCAGATTTAACCTTCGACCCTCCTCGTCCTTCACCCCATCGTGCTCGCCTGTCGTTACAATTCCGCGATCAAACGATTACAACCCTCATCACGTTCTCGTTTTAACAACCCCCTTCTGCAATTTCTTGACAGAATGCGTACATCGAGAAAGAAATGCACCTTTTAATCAGAAACTCAGATACCATTTTTCATAGACTCAGGTGTCCTTTAATTTTCTCTGTACACTGTGTTAAGATGTGTGTCCAATAATTAAGAAACAAAAAATATACAGAATAGACTAGATAAGAGTTTAAGTATGTACAAGATTGGATTTCAATTTACAAGTATATACAGTTACAACTGGCAGAATTCTATTGTACAAGAAGTGGAATAAGACTCGAAAGAGATTTTTGTACAGGAAACGTAATATTAGTCTAAAGAAGAATAAATACTTTTTACATTTGTCGTCCAGTGCTCTGTACCCAACGTTTAATCATTTAACCCATTCGCATCATTACCGTATATAATATGCTCAATTTTCTTAGCTAGTATATATACAAATTAATGGAACATCTATAGAGTGTTGAAATATGAAATTCTTCTTACAATTTTTACTTAATTTATAAAAATTTGGTAATGAGGGCCTTATTTTTAATGCTTCCTTACTATGCAAATTGTTAAATATTCAAGCAATTCTTTGCACAACTAAAATATACGATCAATTTTAAAGATTGATTCGGTATAGAGTACTGGACAGCGTTTTGTGAAAGAAGAAGGCTATTCGCAAGAGCCAGTAGTAGCTACTCACCAGCAGCGGGCACCGGGCTATACACAGACGAAACGGAGTAGTGCGGCGACGACTCCACGGTAGGAGTCACGGTGACGGTGACGGGCACCGTCAACGTGAGCGTCGTCACTCTCGGTCGCACGGTCGTCGACGAGCTAACTTTCGTCTCCAGTCCGTTCAGTTGCGTCACCACGTACGTGTACGTCCTAAGTCGCGTCGACGTGACCACCGTCTCAGTATAGTAAACGCTCGTGCTCGGTTCTAAGTAAGTCGTGTCGTCGGATCCGACGGTATCGTCGTGATTCACGGGTTTCGATGGGAGAATCTCGGGGAAGTCGGGTCTGGACAAGGACAGGTAGAGATCGTCGGCCAGCCCTGCCTCGATTTCCTCGGGCGTCGGCGACGTGATTGACGTCGTCAATGTCGCCGAAGTGCCAGGCGACGGCGTGTAATCGACTCCCAGAGGAATCACGCTGGGGATCTCGGATTCGTCGAGGTAGCTCGGAGTAATGGTGTCTTGGGACGTATCCAGAGGCAGGACGCTCGCGAAACTGGGAGATAATTCGACAGAAGGTGAACTGGACTCGGTAACCGATTGTATCGGTTGCACCGTTTGTATATCTTCCTTCTCTTCGGATTTAAGTATTGTTGTCGAGGTTTCTTTCAGAGTTGTGGAGCTTACGATGTCTGGGAAGGATCTTCCGGTTTCTAATTTCGTGCTTAACGTCGTCTCAGTGTCTTCTATGCGCGACGATTCTGTTTCTACTTTCGTCGTTTGAGTTTCGATGTCTATTTGAGGTTGAATATCTTCACTCTTTTCTGGTGATAATTCCTCAGTTTCAGTTTTTTCAAGGGAATCTTCAGTTGAAGTGATGGTAGGATGGTAGTGTTCTTCATCCTCATTTCTAATTGTCGTGTCCTCAATTTCAGGTTCAGTAGACGATACGGGGTATTCGTTTTCTTTTTCCGAATTTGTCGTTGCTGTATCAAAATGAGTTGTTGTCTCTATCTTCTCTTCAGTGCTAGTTGACGTTGTTTTATCGACCGACTCGGTAGTTTGCATAAATTGGATTGTCGTTACATGTTTCTCGTCTTCTCCTTCTTCTTCTGCTTCCTTTTCTTCTTCTTCTTCTTCAAATGATTCTTCTTCTTTTTTCTCAGGAGGTTTCGTCGTTAAAGTGTCTTCTTCTTCTTCTTCAGAGAATTCTTGAGTCGTGGTAGGAACTGCTTCGTCCTTTGGCTTCACGGTTGTAAGAATCTCTTCAGATTTATCTTCTGATTCTGTCGTCGTCTGATGTTCAATAACTGCTTCCGTCGTTGCTTGATGTTCAGCAACCGATTCTGTCGTCAGATGTTCAACCACAGACTCCGTCGTCGCCTGATGTTCAGCAACAGACTCCGTTGTTGCCGGATGTTCAGCAACGGACTCCGTCGTCGCCTGATGTTCAGCAACAGTCTCCGTCGTTGTCTGCAAATCGTTCTGCTGTTCCACCGTCGTTTCCTCCTTTTCAGGAGCTGCAGACGTGTTCGAAGCGTCAGAAACGTCTTCTGTTTTAGGGATTTCTTTCATGGTCGTCGTTTCCACGTAATCGTCTTCGTATTCATATTCATCGTTGCTCGGCGGGAAGAAGAAGTTGTCGGTAATAATGACAGGAGTGCTCGCAGTGCTCTCCTCTATCACCTTCGATCCAGTCTCCTCCATGATGCTCTCGTTCTCATCAGGCTTGCTGTCGATCACATTCGGTGGTTCATTCAATTCCGGCGTGACCGTCGAGCTGATTTCCTCTCTGCTCGGCGTTTCGTCTTCCACTTCTTCGGAATATTCATCGTTAGCTGGTGCGGTAAAGAAGCCTGTGGTGATGATGGCGAAACTGGGTGTCGGTTGCACCGGTCTAACAGCGATCAACTTCTTCCTAGTGATTCTCGCCCTCTTCTCGCTAGATGTAGGAGTCGATTCTATCTTCCTACGTCTAGTGATAGTCACTTTGTGTCTACCTTGTACTTCAGGTTTCACGGTGTCTAATTCCGAGTCAGGGTGAATGGTATTAGCCAGACCGAGTGGTCTGACTCGCGTCACGACGATTCTCCTGGGCGTATGACTGGTTGCGGTCAATGGCTCCTCGGTTCTGGATGAAATCGGTCTGCGTCTGACCACCGTCAGCTTATGCTGTCTCCCATTCTTTCTGACAACGGGCACGCGGATTCTAACGCGTTTCCTAGGCGTATCCTCGACGTAGTCGTCGTCGATTTCGGCTAGACGCCTGGCGACGTTCTCTGCGTCGGTCGCGCGTTGTCTAGCGACGGGGTCGCTGGTCGTCAGTCGGTATAGGTCGTCGGGGTAGTAGTAGTCATCTGAAAAGGCGACCAGGTTCTCTCGCTTTTGTGCACGCGTTCCAAACGTGCGAGTTAAGGCGTGAGACACGAGTGTTACGCGCGAGTTCCAAAGGGTTATACGATAATCGTCCCACCCTTTCGTGCACTTTTATTACATTGTCGACCTGTCCGTCGATAGAAACCAGGGGTACACCATTTTGCCATGCGGTTCAGTGGATTTGGTCGCGTGTGGGCGCGTGTGCGGCGGCGGGTTCCAGGCTGTGTTAGTCATAGGAGGAAGGGAAGAAACCAGAGTGGGGACAGAAATAGAAAGAGATCGGGAAAGAGCGAATAGGACGTGAAATGAGAGCGACTTCTCGATCGACCGAAGCTGTTTTGTCACGGTTCGAAAGAAAATCGAATTTCATCTATGGTACATACAATGCCAGCGTTGACGGCGATATCTCGCCGAGTTTCGCAGAAAAACGTACGAATTGTCGCCGGTTGAAAGGTCGTCAGCTTCGGTCTAGGTGGGCTTTTTACGATGGACTTAAACTACGGGTTAATGGAATGACAGTAGTTAGGCGTGGAAATGAACGGGGATCGTTTAGGTGTGGATGGACGTGGAAATGTGCCGTCCGACGTCACCCACTACGCTCTCGAGACTCTGTGTCGGCGCGTGCGCGTCCGTCGAGTCCTCGCTTCCGGTAAGAATCGTGACCTCCCCCGGTCCCGCGTGCAGCGACGCCGGGATCGACGGTTGCACCTCCACCTGATCCTCCCCTCGCGCGTCCCTTCGCCGCCTTGACGAGGCGGCCACGTCGCCGACCTTCACTGTACTCAAAACAGTGCTGAACTCCCCTGGCCTCCGGCCGGACACGTACAACGTGACCACGCTCGACTCCTCCTTCGCCGAATTCTCTTCCCTCTTCTCGTTGTTCGATTTATTTTTCGACTTCGACGGCTTCTTGTACTCCTGAACGTCGTCCTGTTCCTCGTACTCGTAACCATCGCGTCTGTAATCCGAATCAGCCGGCTGATGCCTCGTCTCTACTTCGCCAGGCAGGGTGTTACTCTGAGTGAACGGGGGAGCAGCGAACAACGGGTCCAGCAACGGGTTCCCGTTCTTCGGTGGTTGCTGAAGCAACAGCAGTAAGGAGTTCAAGTTCGCCGCGGGCAACGCTGCCGTCGGCGTGACCACGACCGTGTCTGTAATGAACTCCGTGGCTGTGACAACATTCGTCGACGTATCCACTAAAGTAGTCAGTATCTCTTTACCCCGGAACGTCAACGGGATCACGGTACTCTGCTGTTTGGTGATCGTAGTCACGTACGACGTCGTACGCGTGTTGTACTGCGTCGAAGGGGTGCCCTGCGATTGTAGTAAGGGATTTGCCTGACCTAACTGACCGAGGAGCAGCTGCGAGAGGAGGATGTTAGCGAGGGGCGCGTTTCCTGCCAAACTCGGTTGTATCGTCGAGACTACGTTCTCTACGGAGTAGACAGTGGTCGG
This sequence comes from Ceratina calcarata, assembly GCF_001652005.2. Classification (NCBI taxonomy): domain Eukaryota; kingdom Metazoa; phylum Arthropoda; class Insecta; order Hymenoptera; family Apidae; genus Ceratina; species Ceratina calcarata. The sequence goes on from NW_017178268.1 coordinate 237,196, forward strand.
TACGATCACGGATTGGGACGCTCTACGACCGCCGAGGGTTGTTAACGTATGCGAGACTCGGGTGGTGGGCGTCTCGTGGAGGAGGAATCGGGTTACCTCGGTCTGACCTTGAGCATTGGTGCCAGTCACCTCGCTAACGATTACTACCAACGGCCTGCCGTCGCCGCCTGTTACCGTACTGTATTGGGACGGGCTTAGAACCTCGGTACTCGCTTGGGCGGTTACAATATTCCGGTGCTCCGTCACGCCGTTGTTTACTACAGGGATCGTCACCTCCGTAGGCACGTAATGCGTCACCGTAATCGTTCCATCGAAATCTGGATGGATGGTCGGTGCTTCTCTAATGTCGCCTAAAGAACCTCTGGTTCTACTGGAGGTTCTCCTACTGCCGTTCCTACTGGAAGTCCTCGAAGAAGACCGAGACGGAGGCACGCGTCTCGAGCTCGTCGATTCCGTAGATTTGTTCGATCCAGATCGAAGTCGCAATGGTCGCACGCGTTCCGAATTGCTCGTGGATCGACCGTTAGACCTAGACGTCGTCGAACTTGGCCTCTTGTAGTTAGATCTACTGGAAGAGCTCCCGTCTTTCTCTCTCAGAGTGAACTGTCTACCATTATTGGAAGTCGGCGTTGGTTTTATCCTAGGAGGAGAAGAACTCCTGTCTTCGTTGCTACTCTGTTTCCTGTTCCGAACTTTGTTCTGCCCTACGTCCGTCGACTCCGCCGACGTCTTCTCGGGATTGTTAGACTTCGTCGGCGGTCGAGTCGACGGCAACGATCGTGCACGGTTGTTGTACCGAGCGATGGGTTTGGAATTACTTTTCAAAGTTTCCTCTTTGCTAGCGACTTCCTCAGGCGCGTCGGACTTGTCCTCGGCTTTGGATGAACCCTGACCGGGACGACGGAATCGATTGGTCAACGATCTCAACTGACTCGCCTGTCTACGCGTTCTTCTCGACCTACTGAACGGCCTAATCTGTACTGGTGATTTGATAGATTTACCCGAACGACGATTCGTCGTTCTATCTTCATGCTCGGAGCCTTCGTAATCGTTATCTGCTATCTCATCTACTGCTTCGTCTTCTAAATGCTCCTCACCTTCCCCTTCCAGATTTTCCTTTGCTTCTATCTGTTCCTCGGTCGTCGTTTCCTGCTTCTTACCGAATAATCCTCTGGGTGGGAACAATCCCGCGCCAGCCTGCCTTGACCTAGACGATATCGGTGTATTCGTTCTGGCAGTGGTTCTTACACTGGTAGATCTGGGAACAGTGGACGGCGTCGATCTATTCAGATTTGCGTTCCTCCTAGAAGTCGTCGGTGGCCTCGGAGTCGTTCCAGTCCTTCCAGAATTATTCAAGTTTATCGGCCTACGGAATCTTAACAATGGATTCGTAGATCTCCTCGAGGACTCGGTCGTCGTCTGCAGAGGCGTCGTCACCGTCTCCCCGCCGTCCGCATCCTCCGTATAAGGCGTTTCCTCCGTTACTAAAGTGGTCGTGGTAAATTCATTAGCATCATTCTCCTGATCGTCGTGCTTGGCCGTCGCCTGACTCTTCGGCAAAGTGGACGACGGTCTGATCGGTGGCCTGTATCTAGTCGTTGCTCCGAGATAAACGGAACTTGACGCACGGGACGCGATTCTCGCGGAGGAGCCTCGAATCGACGTTGGCCCGCGCCTGTTTCCTTGGAACACCGACGACGGTGTTACTCTAGGCTGAGCTCTGCCTCGGGTGCTTCCCGTCACCGTCGACGACGACGAACTAGCCGTATTCGGCGATCCTCTTCTCCCGGAGAATCTCCTAGAACCTGACGGGGACAACGTCGAGGAGTAAGGACCTATCGGCGAGCTGATGCGACCCCTCGAAGATGCGAACCTGTTGCCCTTCCCTGCCAAAGTTGCCGTTATCGTTGGAGTTATGTCCGTCCTCGTAATAGTCGTCGCACCCTGCGCACCCTTTCGTTTCGGATTGAACGTAGGTCTGTTCCGCGAAGCGAACGGCCTGATCACTGGAGTGAAGGTCCTCTTCCTGGTAGAGAACGTTAATCTGGATTTCTTTTTAGAAATCTGTCCATCTTCTTCTTCTTCATCCTCCTCGTCGCTCTCTTCGTTCTGTTCCGAATCCTCCTCCTGATCGGGGGATTCCGTCGTAGGATCCTCTGACAACGAGGATTGTATCACCGCTGGCGAAGGCGAGATTTCTGGGATTTCAGTCGGCTTCGTGGGCGGCAGAGTCGACGTAGGAGCGATACCGATCGTAGGAGTTGAAGACAGGAAGCTGGAGGTGCTCTCTATGATCTGAGCATATCTACCTTCGATGTTCGTACCGATCACTTTCGACTGGTAGAACGTCGTCGTGCCGTTATTCTCTATCTGACCTTGGATCAGCCTCACCAGGCCAGTCCTGTGACCATGAATTGGTGGTATCGTCGATTTCCTCTCTTCGTCGATCTTAGTGCTCGAGGTACTCTCGATAACTTTTGCGTACAGGCCGTCGAACAGTGTTCCGATCTGTTTAGTAGTGAAATAGATAGTCGTGACTTCGTCCGCGTCTATGACGCTGCCTTTGTTCATCGACAGGACTCCTGTTGGTAACACCGGGGTGGCGACGGACGACGGGAGCGTCGGCGTTTCGAGTCTAGTCGAACTCTCCACGACCTGAGCGTACAATCCGTCGATGTAAGTTCCGTGAACGTCGGTCATGTAATGAGTAGTGGTGCCGTCGTTAACTTTGCTGGATCTTATCGTCGAGATTAGACCAATTTTAGGGATTTCGCTAGTTTTCGACGGCGTCACTGGTTTATCCTCAGTTGCCAAAGCTTGTTTGAAGACTGGGCCGTCTATCGCTCGTCCAGTCGCCAATTGGCGAGTCGCGAGGATGTCGGGAACGGAGACACTGGTGACTGTTTCTAATCTGCTGTTTAAAATCGTCTCGTTGCCAACGTAGGACGTCGTGAAGTAAGTGTAAGTAGTATAATATGTGGTAGGCTCCGGCAGAACAGTAGTCGACTCCGTAGGCGCCGTAGTAATTTCCTTGGAACTCGGGATAATATCCAGTTGCTCAGTTTTCTTCGAATTCTCCAGTGGAACTACATCCGAAGGCGTTACTTCGTTATCAGCAATGATCTTGGACTGTTTATCGCTATTGAAATTCTCCTCTCCTTCTGAAACCGTCGGTCTGTATGTCATGATCACGCCTAGCTCTACAGTAGGCGTGGGCGTCACTCCCGGTGTCACAATATTGCTGACCGTTTCCTCTCGACTGGTAGTGACGGTATCTCCACCCTTGTAAAAAGTCGTCCAATATGTAAAGGTAGTGAAATAGGTCACTGGTAGTGTACTCGTTTCCGGTAGGACCACGACGGCTGTTGGTCGAATCGTTTCCGTCACGACGTTGGTAACCGTTTCCAAACGGCTGGCCACATTCGACTCGTCGCCCTTGTACATCGTCGTGAAATATGTAAAAGTGGTGTAACTAGTCTGAAGCAGAAGAGTCGGCGCTGGTTCGACGTCGTGATGATTGGATTCAGACAATTCCTGGTCTTCCGGTACGGCGTTCCGTTTGTCCATCACGTCTAATACCGTGCCGCCCCCGGAACTGGAAGAGGACACCACGTCGGTGACCATCGATCCCAGAACTTCGCCCTCGACCGGAGGATTCGGAGTCACTTGAGCGTTCACTTCGAAACCGCGAAACACGTTTTGAGTAGTCGGCTGATCAGCCATAGTGCTCGGTTGCTCCGTCGTAGATTCTGTCTCCTCGTTTTCATTAGACGAATGTTGCTGTACTTTCTTTGCTAAAAGAATCGCTTCTTCTTGAGATTTCTGTCTCTGAATTGCTTCCAAGTACGCTAGGATCTCTGGAGGTACAGCTGGCTTGTCAGTTTCACTCTTTGGCGTGGTTGGTTTCTGAGTTTCCTGTACAACTGGAATCACAGCGGTCGGTTGTATAGTTTCGGTGACGACGTTGGTGAACACTTCGGTCCGCGTTTCGATCTCCGTCTCGTCTTCGACGAAGATAGTCGTGAAATAAGTATACGTCGTGTAATACGTCTTGATCTGCTCCTTCACCTGTTGGGTGGCTACAGTTGGCGTGGGACTCGGCTCGATCTCAGGTGTCGTCTGCTTCTCCTCGAACTCCTTAATTCCCGCCTCCGTAGGAATATTCTGATCAGTGGTCATGTCCTGTTCTTCCAAAGTCGTGAGTGTATCCTCTGTAGTCTGTTCCACGGTCGTCGGATAATTTTCAGTCCCCTCTTCAGTTTTCGCCGGTGTAACAGAAGGCGAAACGCTGTCTAAAATTCTCGTAGGAGATATCGTTGCCTCGTCTGTCTCGAACAATCCCGCGACCACCGCGGATACTCCGTTAGGTCCGACGGTCTGAGTGATTACGTTCGTCTCGACGACTTCTCGACTCGAAATGCTGGAGGTGCTCTCTTGGAAGAACGTAGTCAAATACGTGTACGTCGTGTACAGAGTTTTGAAGATCAATTCTATTTCCTCGTCCTGTTTAGTAGTCTGTTCCTCCTCCGTTATCAAACTGGGAGTTCCCGTCGTGGACCCGGTCAAAGCAGTAGGTGCAATCGAGGACGAAGTCTCACTCGGAAGGATCAATTCCGTTAAATAAGTAACTTCCGACGAGACGACTTCCCTGGATTTTACAGAGGTTGTGGTTTGTTCTCCGTCAGGTATGAAGAAAGTAGTGAAGTACGTGAACGTTTTGAACACCGTGGAAGGAAGTAACCTGGTAGCTAGAGTCACTTTCTCCTCCTGTCCCTTTTGAGCCCGATGCCCTAATTCGTTCTTAGAACCACTTCCCTTAATACTTCGACCTTGATGATCACCAGGCACGATGTCATTCGGAATTTCATCGTCCAACGAAGGAGCAGCTGACTCTGTCGTACCGAGGACTCTCCTGGCGCTCTCTAAAATGTCCTTTAACGTCGTTAAGACGCTGTCAGTCGTACCCTTCAACGGAGTCATCAATTCGTTTGTCTCTGGAGGAGCTTCTTCACTGGAAACGATTATCCTCGGCGTGGTACCCGTCGTCATTTCAACTGTAGTATCCTGCTCGGTCTCAGATTCCTCTGTAACGGTGCTTCCATAATCGACGGTGGTGTCTTCGGTATCGTAACTCGCCGTAGCTTCGTCGGGGAAGAAATAAACGTTGGAAGAGGTGTGAATGATCTGGGCATAATTCGTGCCGATATAAGTGCCGTAGATTAAACTCTTGTAATGAGTAGTGGTGCCGTCGAGAGATGTAGTCGAGTCGAGGACTTTCAAGAGTCCCGTGGGTTTCAACGATCCGGTTTCGAGGTCAGGGACTAACAAAAGAGGCTCTGTAGACGTGGTCGAAGCATCGACTTCGAAATCCTCTGTAACGCTCGGTTGAATATTCGCCCTGTTAATAGCGTCCAACAGAGGATCTCCCGTCTCGCTGCGAGGATCTGATTTCCGGGGATGCTGGATCGTCTTCTCTTGACCCGCGACCACGCTGGTAGGCCTGATTTTAACCACGGCGATCCCTTCGTCGGGTCTGAGCGTCGCGTCGCCTTTAATAGTCGTCGCTGGGCGTCCGACAGGCGCCGGAGAGGTGCTCGGCGAGAAAACGATCACCGTTTCACCAACAGTAGTAGTGAACTCGGCGAAGCCGTGGTACGTCACCGTAGCCAATGGCTTGATATCTAATTTCTTCTGCGTCGCTGTTTTTGCTTGAGGTTTGAATATCTTAGGTAATCTGGGCCTGAAATTCTTCGGCTGTTCTTCGTCCGGATTATCGAAAGTACTCGTGACGTACTCATGTTTGACGGTATAAGTAGGCAAATTTTCTGCCGTCCTCACTTTGGCTGGTTTAAACCTCTGCGAATCCGCGCCCGTTTCCCTCCTACTAAATATGTCGTTCTCTTTGGACAGTTCGTCGAATCTCGTCGTGGATTTCTCGCTCTCGTTGGAGTCTTTCTCCTGGCTCGATTCTTGCCCGATATCCTTCAGCTCTTTTATAGGCCCGTTATCCAACGCGACTTTCAACTGCCAATCGTCGTTGGGCGTTCTCGACGGATAGACCACGTAAGGGGTGGCTGAATTCGGGCTGGACTCCTTGTCGTAGAACACTCTACTAGACGTTGCTAGGATTCTGGCGTACAACCGGCCGTTATCCAACGTGGTGCCGAGTACCTGGGTGGCGAACTCGGTGCTCGCACCATCTTGGACGAAAGTTCGCGCGGTTTTCGTTAAGAGGCCGACCGGCGGTACGGATTTACCGGGCCTAGCCGAGACTAGGAGCACCGTGGTCACGCCTGGGGATCGATTACCGAGCATGGAACGAATCGGGAGGTGAGTTCAGAACCGAGGACGATCGCCGCACGATTTGTCATAAAATTATCCAGTCACGATAATATTATAATAATAATAATAATAATAATAATAATAATAATAATAATAATAATAATAATAATAATAATCCAGTCGTATAATAAGAGCGTCCAGTCGAGTGGTTAGAATTCGTCCGAGTCATCAGTCGTACAGTGTCAGCCAATGGAGTAGACATATAGAATTTTGTTTTTAGATAATGTAGGTCGTCGGAGAGACGGAGTGTCGGGCGGACGTTGGAGGCAGACGGCATCCAGTTGTTGAGAAGAGTAGTTGAAGGCGAGGAGCAGGCGGGAGCAGTAACAGAAACAGAAAAAAAGAGACAGACGATCTTAGTGGACCGATCATCCTGTAGTCGGTATAAATAGCCTACGGAGAGGACCTGCTACCTTTCTTATTACTTCTCGTTTTAATTTTATGCCCACGAGTATCGATTTCCGTTCGTCGCACGTTCACGGGCTATATATGTTATTTCTATGTGTTCCGTTCCATGCTAACGGAAATTGGGACCAGTATCTGGCCGGAGAGGTCTTTCGCCTCTGTCCGTGAACCGCGCGCCAGGAAACGACAGCATAAGTGCACAAACGTTAAAACAAAAATCGACCGAGTACTGTACGTGTAATGTTTATATAATATATGGTATGTATGTACACGGCTCGAGGGACCTGAGAACTCGTTCTGTAGGATCGTTCCGTTGTGCTCGGGCCACAATAGACTGACGTTTCTAATTCCGGCTCGATATATGCACATAAGACACGCATAAGCTCCGTGCGAACCGTGAAATAATTCATTTCACGTTTCCGGCTAGTGAAAGTACTTACGCCGTTTTCGTTCCGCGAATTTCTATTCTTATTTCGCGAGACTCTTTCGTTTGATTTGTCAAGTCCCCCGGAACAACGCTTCGACGATTCCTTTAAAGATCTTTAAGGCCGTATGAGCCCTTATATAAAATTTAACAGTTATTAGATACTAGCATCCCCCAACGTCAGTTGGATATTATCCTAAACGATTGCAAGTCAGGCACAATTCTATCAATAGCCACGTATTAGAATATTAGAAATTAAAAAGTTCCCATGAATTAAAAAAATACATCGAGCAATTTTATAAACCTCATTTTATCTGTAAATAAAATTTTTCCTAAAAATTCATCACTTCAAATATCGAACATTTTTGTTCCATTTCTCGAGATTTTACGGCTCATACGACCTTTAAACCATTTATAGTCACACGGAAACGGAACGTAAAGTAAAAGTAATACGCAAGAAAGGAAAGAAAAAAAAAAAATATATAAAAGTAGACGAGATAGAAAGAGGCATGTACATATGTATACGTATGAATACATTGAAACAGTAATTTCTTGATTATGTACACGGCCGCACCTCGCGTCGACACGCACACTGCACAGGTGTTTTAGAGACAGAACGAACGGTTTTAAACTGTGAGAAGAGAAAGGCCAGCGGAGATGAGGTAGAGAGAGAAAGAAAGAAAGAGAGAGAGAGAGAGATACCATATATAGGAAAGCGAAAGAGAGAATCGTATGTTTGCCGATAAAATTACGCTCGTACTGACAATCGGCACATACTCATTGCGAATAATGGGGAACGCGGCTAATGAAATGTATCCGTTCCAGGTTATACGAAAGAGGTTGCCAGTTCGAGCATAATTCTATTAAGAAAATAATAATTGGATGCAAAACACGCTAGGATAGCTTCGGGCTCACCTTGCAGGTCCCTTTCTGCTCTCGGTGCCCTGATTTCTGTCTCATCACCTGCAAAATGGAAAATAGAAATGCTACATTAATTGCTTTCTGCAAATTCTTGATTGAAAGATTGATATATTATTTTACTGAAGTTCATAAATATTAGGGAGCACATTCCAAACTTGATTAACTTTCTTAATATTGAATGATCAATTTTTATGAAATCCCACAGAAAATTAAGTCCAACTGTAAAAAATTCATTTCTAAAAAAGATTATTCAATTCTGAAATGCGTACAAACATTTATGAACTTCACCCTACACCTTTTTATCAATCCGCTGACGTGTCTGATGAAGGAGAATTATTTCTTGACACTTTAACGACAGTGACATTTCCTAACGCATTAGCAAAGTTTTTTTTTCACCGACGATCGATCGAAACGAACGAAAGGCTTAACAGTTCTGTTTTTTGTTGAAAAACTTCATACGTTTGACGATCTGGTCAAGGACGCCTAATGGCACCTCCGGGAAAGGAAACGGTGGGTGGTGAAGGGAAGAGAGTTCGCGAAGGATGCTGCGCTGCATTTGGTTTTCGCGCGATTTCATTCGGCGATTACGTAACGAGAAGCAGTTATTACGTATGGTAACTCATAGTTTCCACTTCAGAATTAAAAATCCGATTATTTTTTAAAATAAGTCATGACTTGACTACATGTCATATGCAATAATCATGAGTTATCGACGAGGCACTGTTCCATTTTCTCAACAACGGCAAAATGTATTGAGGCCTCGAATTCCACGGTGCCAATGGAGTAAGTAAACCAGCGAACAAAGGCTAGACGACGATCGTGCGGGGAAGCGCGTCGAGTAAGTTGCACGTATGTATGTACGTATGGGAATGAGAGAAGAAGAGGTCTCAGGCTGCGATGCTGAAGATGTCGTCCAGAGACCGGAGAGACGTATACAGTTATCTGACCGACTCCTTTCTTCGTCTTCCCTCTCCTGATTTATACCACGTGCTCAACCGCGAAATCTTTCAATTCTCGCACGTAAGTAATAATATACACTCTATCATCAAGTATGTTCATTAACATTAAATCTACTAACAGTTTCTGCACACTAATCTTACGATTATATAAACAGACAGTGTTTGTACCTTAGCAAATGTCTGAAAAATTTTCTTTTTATTTTTTATAGGAAAATGTAAAAATGATTATTTTTGTTCAATTAACATATAAATAAAAAAAAGAGTCTACCCTAATCTAAGTGAACCAGAAAAGAATCCAGTCTATTTTTTCTCTGATCGTGAGATCGGATGAACCAGTATGATTAGAACGCCATACCAAACGAGTGGATTCTATGTAAGTCTAATTGCCACACTCGATTTGTCGAGTTCACCGATTTCGCGGAATTTCGTCCGCCTTGAATGGCCGTCGCCGCGATCTGGCCTGCCCCATTGCCTGCCTCACTCGTCTCATCGCTGTTGCCCGTTAGCTTTCAGCGCAATTACAGAGAATCACTGTTACGTCACGTCTTGGCAAATGGAATTGGTACAACAATTTTTATCTACCAATCTATTATGATTAGACAGCAGATTTCAGCGAAACAGAACGTGTAAAAATTATTAATGCTGATGTATTATACAGAACTATGCAGAATATCGAAAGCTGGATGCATATTTTAATGATACATTAAATAATGTTTCATTTAATAAACACCCTCTGTCTAGTTGTGACACAATATCTGTAATCTGTAGCGAATTCGCGAGGACAGTCGGTCAAAAGTTGACAGCGGGGAACATGACATCCGGTTCCTTTTTTTTCCGTTCGATCGGACCGGTGGCCAGTTCTCGGTAGACCGATCGAGATCGACGCACTCGCATGGTTCGAGGTCATTCTCCAGCGTCCAGGTGCATTGGGTCAGCTGGTCGACTTCGCGTCGTCGCCGCCGCGTCGCCCTTCTTTCCTCGCGAGTCTGGCTGGAGGCCAACGGGTCCCGGGTTTCGCTGCTAAGGGGGCCAGACTGTCGCTGAATGATCGACAACAATGCTAATTCGACGTTCGTTCTTTCACAAAGAAACTAATACAAGAAAGTTCTAATTCCGTGTGCTAAAAATTATTCAAAATTGCAATCATGTAATTTCATTTTGCAACTGATTATAAATAAAAGTTAAAAATATTGGATCTCATAAAGCCTTTAATATTTGCCAATCTGCGTATAATTGTAAATTGCGCGGAAAATTGCTAGTGAAATTAATGAAGAGTAACGGAGCCACCAGGCACGTTCCCAAGCACGCGCGGTTGCATACGCGTTACCTTGAGCTCCTTTTCCCCGAAGCTAGGAGAGTAAATACACCCCCGGGCATTCCTCCAGCTCTCGCAAGAATTCGTTCATTCACAATTCAGGTTTGAACGTTGCGACAGGATCGCCTCGCCGGTGAATAATAAACGAGAGAGCAATGGCGAAGGGACCTTAATGGATCTCCCTAGAAAGAGGCCCGATGTGTTCCGAGTGAACGCTTCACCAGGTGCCTTTCGAGATCGAAAGAAAAAGCGAAATTGGAGCGTGCAAATTAAGATCGAGATATTTTCGACGAACCCGTTATGCTCAGACTCATTAGCCTTGATGGAAATACTTAATATTTGGAGAGAACATGCTTGAGTTCCGAGAGAAATTGTTTATGAGACTATAGAAATTTAATAGTAAATTCTAATTACGAAATGAAATAGCTATTTCGAATTTAAGACCAGGACTTTCCTTCTTTTGCAAAAATATTATTTAATAAAATATTTTCCAAGAACAATTTATATAATACGACTGACTATTATGCCATTGAATTTATTTATTTTGTAGTAATCTGTATCCTCTCAGATATGATGATTTCCAGTCATTTGTTTCGTAGAGAATTAATTTTAGGAATACGCAAGATAATCTGAAATCTGGAGACGAGATCAGAATAAATGGGGGCTTGTCTACTTCTATTTTAATCCAACTCGGCATTCATATACATGATCTGAATCTGATTTCGTACGAATTTTAAGGAACCAGACAGCGTTGAACGTGACTGCACGCTTTCAAAGTCGCCGACACGCTAACCCTGATAGAAATCTGTCGCAAGTTTTGAACGATCTCTGAACTACATAGCTTTGTTTAAAAATTCGTGATATCGCCTGCCGGTGTTTTACAATTTTTAGTTTCTATATATAGTGTAGAAAGCTTAATTCGTTCCACTCGTGCGTGATATAACACTGCAAGTAGCTGTAATAATAATTTAAGCGTTAAGTCTTAAGTTTTTCAGCGTTTGACGTATGAAAGATAAGCCAGTTCTGTTGCATAATCTTAGAACTAGACTTATACATGAAATCTTTCATCGGTCTTTTTGGTAGAGCTAGAAGGAAATTGCATAGGACCTTTCTTGTATTGGGTAATTGGAGCTACAACTTTTGTCTGAAACATCTCTCGCTTGGATTAAGAAAACGTTTTTGCAATAGAAAAACGAAAAAACAGTTTTTTGCAAATTACTCGTAAACTATTGACGCTAGCAGGAAAATTTTATACAGAAATTATAGATCTCGTTGTCCTCTACAAAAAAGGTCTGATGCAATTTTCTCGTATCTCCAACGGTTTGGGAGTTATTAGCAAAAAACGAAAATTTTGCATAATCTGAAGGGGTACCCCTTGGAAAAATCTCGAAAAAATGAAAAATTTTTTTTTGGTCAAAATTTCGAAAAATGCTTTAAATAAAAGTTGTAGGTACTCCTATTATCTGCAAAAAAGATTGTATAAAATTTCTTTCTGTCTCGGATACTTCAGGACTAGTCGATTAATTATTTTATTCAGCATCGGCGAGTGTTTTTATTTCTTAATTCGGTGGCAATATATTCTAAAAGTCAAAATCAATAAAAAAATTGTATCACAAGATGAGGGATGAACGCAATTGTTTTGCATGGTTAAGCAAAGAACGTGAAGCGTCGTACGACAAGTGCAGGGGGCAAGTTCGACGGAGAAAGTATTCGATCGTGGGAACCGGTAACAGTGCTATTGAATCGTACACAGGACGTTGATTTTTGTCAGAATCATGACTGTATCGACTCTAGTATTCTTCTAATTTAAGAAACAAGTCCACCGCAATTGAATACAGCGTTAAGCAACTCCTTCCCGAATAGAAGTTACCGCAGGCGAATATCCAGAGAGATTTATCGGCCATTTATAAAGTAATCCGTGCAACGAGTCGAATACCCGCGCGTTGACGTTCCTGTAAACGTGCCGCAATTGCACGTATTCATAGTTCGAAACCCGTAATAATGCTTTTACCGTGTATGTAATCGGTGTAGTAATCGTGGCAATGATTCATTGCCATATTCGAAAGCAATCTTAATTCCAATCCGTAGTGATCTATGTTGCTGGAATAAATGATGAATTCTGTTTAGCATACTGGTAAAAGGTTCACGAGATTCGTATTAATCTCTGCAGGTTTAGTTTATTTAAAATTAAAATTATTTCAAATGCAACAAACAGGCGACTCGTAATAAGAAAAATAATTAAATATATTTTTCAAAAATTCTGTTTGATTTTTTTTATTCTTGCTGGTAAAAATACAAAAGAGAGGTGATTCTGTACAATAAATTCCTTTGGCAAAATGTAAAGTGAGGCTTGGTTTTTGAATTATCAATAAGAGCACGTGTAGGGTCCGCGCTCAGCTACGGCCGAGCTTCACGATCCGAGCTAATCTACCCGTGGCTGAGCGCAAGCTTTATACGTGCTTTCACTAGTATTTTTCGTTAATCGTTAATCTAATTAATCTTAATTAGTATTAATCGTTAATATAATTCGTTAATCCTCACTTTGCACTTTGCATTTTGCCAAAGGAAATTATTACTCAGAAACACCTATAGAATCACCCCTTTTCGGTTCTAACACTTTTTCTGGGACACCCTGTATAAGACGACGACTTTGCCTCGTTCGTTAAATGACATTGACGAGAAAATTGTTGGTAAAAAGTAGAAGGGTTAAAGAACGAATGAAATGCTGTGTAGGAGGGAAAAGATAAGTATGCGCGCTTCTCGTTTGTCAAGTGACATTTCCGTCGATCGACGAAACCAACCAGCCGGCTGATATGATAATTCTGAAAGTCGTCTGGCTGCAGATTGGAAAACGGATACAAGGATCCAGAGGGGAGAACGACCCTGGCGAGGCTCGGCGCGCTGTCACGTTTCGCTCGACCTTAAAGAACGACAGTGCCTCTCGGTCCGGTGCAAAAGCTCGTTACCGAACAACAATGAAAGTCTGCACGCACGCACGCACGCACGCACGCACGCGAATCGAGTGGAAACTGGCGCGTTTCCTCGATTACAGTACGTTCCGCGATTCACACAGCGAAACTAGTGCCCCGCGACTCTTCCGTGGAAAACGAGCATCGTCTTCCTGGTTTCGTCGTTGTAAATTGGAGAAAGGCACCAGGAAACCGTGCGCGCTTAAGGACAACCGGCAATTTTATTGGCGCGCTATCTGCTGTTCCATGTTCCAAGGTGAAAGAAAAATTCTCGCCGATTGCTTCGGTTAATTCGACACGAGCCATTTTATTATATGATCAGACAATTATTTCCCACGAATAATCGCGCGGCGTCTATACGTGCTTTCACTTTCCTTTTTCCAGTGACGGTTACTTTTACGTAACAGACATTTTCTTTTATGCTATTAACGAACCTAGATTAATTGTTCCACTTTGTCAACGGGTGTCGCAAGTCTTTGTTAATTGAATAGGATTCCTCGTGTAATTTTTCTTTTTAAACACCTGAGAACCACGGGGGAGGAAAGGAGTCTGACTCGCGCGGAGCATGACCACTGCCACGTGACCGGTCGGACGCACGTGACCGACAGCGTGTCAGATAGTCAGGCGAACGAACAGACAGCCAGATACCTAGGCCATGTAACGACCGCTTCTTGCATCTCTTCGATTCGAGCCGCGATTTGCGTCACGATTTATCGTTGACCTAAATGCAGGTACACGCGTATGGTACCTTGTAGGTAGTTTACTTATTATTGGGTCAGTGAGGTAGACACGATTCCGCGATATGTTTAATTAATTTCTAGATAGGCTTATTCAATGTTTTAGTGTTTGACAGGTAGAGGAGGAACATTATTGGAGCCAGGCAGGATTTCATGTAAATAAAAGTTTGATTAAATTGAAACAGAAGGAAGATTTATTAATAAATTTGTACAAACTATAAAGTTCTACAAATGAGGAAATATTTTAATCCTTTTGCTGGTATGTTCCATTAAATAAATGAAAGAAATTAATATTTTCTATTGATTAATCGAAGAAAATACTAAATATTTGATGAATCGGTGTCAGAAGCGTCGAATAGACAGAGTATCACGCGAGACCTAAACTCTGCATCTTGTGTTACACGAATAGCGTGTACAGCGTTCGCCGTTTCCGTTCTGCATTCGAATTCCACGATAACGTTAGATCGTTTCGCGAGCTTCCGCTCGTTGGTTCGATTCCGTAACGTTGTCGACACCGGACCACCCGTGATCCGTTTCGTACAATTTCCGCCGTTTTCACCTTCGTTCGTTACAATTGCCCAGATTTCCCAACGACGAGTGAAGAAACAGGATCAACATCGACGTCGATATCAATGATCGCGTCTGTGTTTAATTCAAATCAATTCGTATCTGATTTTAATTAAATGAAATCATTAGAAGGGAAAGTTTCTAAAGTTTGAAAAATGTAATTAAAATGTGAAACGATATTAACTTCTTTCTCTCTTAGACAATTGTAGGAAAGTTCATTGCTTCAAATATCGCACACAGTTTTTCGTCACATTTCTTAAACTTTTGGTAGAGATTGGCTATGCAATCTTAAGCACTGCTTGGGAGTTAAACCGAGCAAAGATGGAGAACACCGATTCGATTCGCTCGTGGCTCGTTGTTAGAATCTCGGCCAATTAATCGATTCTCCCAAGCCGCATCTATCGTGCCCTCCTGTGTTCGTAATACGGTTCATCGAAAATAATTGGAAACGGACCGATTCCGAGGTCCGGCATAGATCATCCCAGCGCTGCCTGATCTCGATACGCGAAACTTTCGAGATAAACTGGTTCCCTTGCATGCATGTAAGTACGTACGTTACATATGTACGTACATATGTACGCAGATCGGAATTTGTCCCCGATACATCTCATTAGCTGGCGAGATGCGTCCTATCCCGAAGGCACCGATAACGAGTCACTTTAAACATCGAACCGTTTAAACGAAACGTCCGATTAATTCTCACGTGCGATCTGCTCGATTAGGCGATTGTTGGCGGAAGTAAATCGAGATTTGTCAGGTTGTAGACAGAAGTTGAATTATGCTGTTACACTTAAATTAAATTATGTTATGTATGCTAGTATAGATGATCCTACGTTAATGTTATTTCACCCGGTATTTAGATATCAATTATGTGTATGTTAGACATATATTATATACAGATAAATGTAGTTTTTTATAGACTTCGAAGCGACGTTTTCGTTTTATTCCAACAGAGCCACTTACCTTTCGTCAGAAATGTAGGAGCAATAAGTTGACAGCCTCGTTCAACGATCATTAATTATTATTTATATTAGTTACTGTTGGAAAGCACTAGCATAGACGGTTAGTAACAGGTTGATTGCCGGAGTTTTATATTACCTAATAGATAAGTCCTAATTAAATAAAATTATGGAAACCTAGCTTTGACCATATCGATTGCGACGAATGTCAGTAAAAAATATTGAATTCAGATTAGACATTATTTAATAAAGAGTAAACAGGATTTCTCGCGAATATCAACGAATACCTTTACTGGTTTTGTGAGATTACAAGCAGGCAATGCGACAAACAGACCGTGCGATTGGCGCAAAGTAATTTGTTTTCACGTGTCATTAGCCGCGACAGAGGAGGGTGCAACGAGCTGCAACGACAGTTCCGTTATCTTCAGATAAATTATCAGGAAAACGAGTCGCTTAAGAATTTAGGAGGAAAGTAGGGCCAGTAGTGTAGATAATTCCATTTAATCCCGGATGTACTGGCCGAATAACATATATGTACAACCAGCCACAGTGGACTTACACCAATTTAAAAAACAGATCACTTTTTTCCTTAGGTTTTCATAAAAAATCACCCTGACTCTGTATAAACATTATACAAATAACAATGCGAAACGGATTACGTATTCGACGGAAAAGTTCAAGTTGCAAAAGGTTAAGGTAACGAATAGAATTTCGTACAATTCTGACAAAGCAGCAGGCCGTGACTATCTGAGGCGAGAATCGCGCAACTGCTACATCATCTTGCATCTCTCTTTCGACTGAATTCAACACCGATTCGACTGGTTGCACCGAAACCTGCCCGATCGGATCGTACGTTTCATCCTCCGGCGTATTTTTCTCTTCGCTCATCGCCACATGAAAAATCGATTCACGGACCGTTACATATTCGGGGCTCGCCAGAGATAGAAAGAGAGAAGAGACCCCTTGGTCTTTGAGAAATGACTGTTACGGGGCAGCGAGCGCGCATCCGCCTCGAAATAGGAAGCCTCTAGTAGCTTACGACTTACGATGGACAATGAAACAATGAGATGTTACGTGCGAGGAAGGAAAGGCGAGGAGGCTCGTGCCCTCGAAAGAGATCCACCTTCGCTTGCCAGTTGGCGAAACTCTTTCCACCGAGTTCTCTCATAACTTTACTATGCGTAATAATTAAGGTCCTCTCATAACTTTGTTACGCGAGATAATTAACACTAGATTGCCTAAGGAAGTTATTTTGACTGCTTTTGGGGCAAATGTACAAATAATAATGCATAAATTATTTTTTATCCCTAGCGAAGTAAATTTTTTTTATTGTTAACATTTACTAATAACTTGTTATATGACTGTAAATAATATAAAAAATATTAAAAATTAATTTTAAACAAATTTCTTTACACATTATTCTTTCACAATGCAGTCATTTTGACTGCTTTGGGCAATATAGGTATATACTAAGTTTCAGTCTTTCTAGTGTTAATCATGGCTAAAACAAAAATTATAGTTACCTCCTTGGTATCCACCTTGGCCTCCTTGATACCCACCAGCTCCTGGTGCCCCATAAGCCCCGCTGCCAATGCCTCCTCTGGAGAATTGAGCCTGTCCTTCGTACTGGACATCAGCGACATACCCATTCGCATCGTCAGCCGTGTACTTCACGATTTGCGTCCTCGAGTCTGGCAACAGTACTCTGTATTCCCCTTGAACAACGTTACCGTCGCTACTCTCGCGTTGGGAGTAATCGTTGCCGCTGGGAGGGTCGTATACTTCGTACTGGAAGCTGTACGGTTGAGGCTGTAAGAATTTAACACGTTAATCTCGATTCTCTTCTATCAATACATCTGTCTATAATGAAGAAAACAAGAGAATGGGATAGATTTAAATATATGCAATAACTGTAGTAGTAGGAGTAATGACGAAGACAGAAATATCGATGAGGGAAACGTTAAGAGAAGAGTAAGAAGTAAAGTGTATGAGCGAGATGTGATAATTAATAAAGGATGCAACAGAAAAGGAGAAAGCTGACACCTAAACGCATGACAATTATATAAATATTATATACAGTATAATCACATGCATT
>NW_017178268.1:255795-265456 GCF_001652005.2 Ceratina calcarata
AATTATTAAAGATTATTAAATTAAAAGACAATATTAGTTTGAATATTTGACTGAATAATCTATGTATTATAAGGATACATGAATAAAAGTTAAGTCTATAGCTATGATGCAAAAACGATTAAATTATTCTCTCTGTCTGTACCCATACTTTTGTCCACGATTGTATATAACACTCCTGTTATCAAGCTTGTCGATCTTAGACAGCGATAAGCGTTTCGGGAACGATTCATATGCAGTCGTTCCCCTGCAGGGAAAGTTGACGTTCTCTCGGCGTAAAATAGGCCGTGAATATTTATGCGCTCGATTATCTCTTCTAACAAGAGGGGACGGATTCGCATGGCAAAACATAAAATAGAACGCGGCGAGTATCGAACTGTAGAGTTCGAGCGCCGTGACCAACTTTGCCGGATTCGGGTCCATGTGGTCTCACGAGAGCCGATCGATGTGGGTCGCGTGTCTCACCGAAATCCCGATCGCCTCGGGCCTATAACGGGGCCCGACGACGGCGTGGCACACTGACTCCGGTTGTTCGTCGCGCGGCGTAATTGCCCGGCCCGATGCAAATCACCGCGTACACGCAGTCCCGCTCGCATGCTAATCGACCATTTTGTGCGTCGGGCTAAGGCACCGCGGTGCATCGGATTTATTACGTGTCGTCCCCGCCGCGCGTGTTCTCTTTCGTTCGGGTCTTACTTTCAAAGACCATCGGGTTATCTACTAGGCTGGGCCGTTTCCTTCGGAGAGATTTTAATTCACTCTGATTTATGGTGTACCGGTTGTATGGTGTCCCAGAAAGAACGGTAGAAAGCGTAGGCTGCCGGGGAATTTAAGTTAACGCGGAGAAGTGAATGCAGGTGACGGGATAGATAATTGATAGTGAGACCAACAGCGATTTTTATGAAATTCTCAATTCAACGCCGGAGAAAGGAACATCAAAGTTTTCTTAGAAGAATTCAAGTACACGTAGTCACGCATGGAAGAACGGGCTGCGACGTAGGAAGAAAGGAATCGGGGTACTAGTATGCAGAACGGAATGTGGCATGGTATCTCGATGCATAGCAAAAAGCCAAGATCCTATGTATGCATGTATATAAGTGTATGTAAGTTGTTGTCGGCCAGAGTGAAAGATTGATCGCGTGACATTCATAGCTCGCGAGCATCGAATCGTCCCAGTCTAATGTAACGTAATATTAGATTGTAACGTATGAAATGTCCGATTTTGTTGCATCAATCTTTCACACCCTTTTTTTTTTAATAAGTATTTACGTAGTCACAGATATTTTTACTATATGCATTGAATAAGAAATTGAAAGAGAATTGATGTAACGTAATTGAAATTCCTTATGTCAATTAAAACTTATAATTAGTCGATCATAATTTGCCACCTTGCCATGTCGAATTGCTAAATTCAAGATTAATGATCTGGCTAAAATCTTGAGAAAGTACAAATTTCTGTTGAACATCGTCATACTCTCTACGGTTATTATAATACAATCAATCACATGGTGATTCATGCCAACTTTGATCATTCTAAAATGAATATTTTCTCCAGATCTATGTCAAGCACCAAATATATCATTCTCCAAATGAATTAATTACTCTTGACTATCTACTTCACCTACAATTGTATTATATCACTCTTAATTATTATTATTATTATTTTGCTATTAAGAGAATTGTGAAGAAATTGTAATCCCATAGGGAAGCAATAAACTATACATACACATATTATTTTACTATTATTATTATTACATTTTATGTATATTATCTTAATTTTATATTTAACATTCACGTTGTCTTGTTACTGTATACCAATAAGTTTTACAAACCTATTTAGAAATAAATAAATGAATTCATGTATCTTGTAAAGCGATGTGATATAATGAAACTGCTATAAGGAGACTAGAATTGATACAAGGATACACCCTTTTCCATACGCAACCGGACTTTTCCACGGCCCTAAACGATCAGTGGGAAAGGAATCGGTCGATGCCTTAAGAGATTCGTTCCCAACAAGATATTTCTGTACCTTCTCTCCGGTGAACCGTGATATTTTCCACGTGAAAACTCGTGGAAGCGAGTATGACTCACAGACGAGTTATTTAATTTCATATTAATTGTCGGTAGTTGCAATCTTATTTCTTCATAGCATTCGCCATCATTTCTGCATAATATTCACGATTTCTGTTATCATTTAACATGTACAGCTTGGGGCGAAGATTGCGTTAGTTTTTCCTATGGGGATAAGACTCGAAAACAGTAATAAATCCGTGCCTTAATTTTTTCAATGCCCTGGCATTCGGCACATTTATTAAAAACTAATTAAAAAAAAAAAATGTGAAATGCAGAAACAAATATGAATGATGATTGACAAATATGTGTGCCATTGAAAATCGCACAAGTAGATTATTCGACGTATGGCCAGAACGTAGAAAGGCGCGGTATTCGTGCTAGTAGGTCGTTTATGGACCAAGCCCATAGCACAGAAGTTCCTAGGCTCCTAGCATTGGGATATCTTGCGGCAATGACGCATTACCAATCTACTCGGGGCCAACCGAAAGTCTCTTCGATTTCTGTACCCTTTCCCCGCCGTCAAACAAGAAGAGTCCTTCTAACTTTCTGTATCCGATCTGTTGCTTTAATTTAAGATCTATTATTTTGGGGTCACGTTCATTCGGTGTGTCTGTACACTTTCACGTTTCTTTATCGCTTGATTGTGTGTAAGAAACAACGATCGATACTATCTTGTGGAGAGAGGATTGTTTTGCCATGTTTAGCTAGATGAGATTTTCTGAACTGAAGTTTATAATACACGACTCAATGAACCCCGAATGTTCACTTGCTGTTCCACTTTGGGACACGAAGATCCTCTTGTACACGAAATCTCGGTCAGCCCGCATACATTGTGCTCCCATACCCGGCGCATCTCCTTGTTAAGGAGATGCAGGCGATCGATCACCTCGAAACGGGAAGCACCGTGCCTCGGCGGTTTCTCTTACTATAAACCCGGTGCCAAAGGTCGCCGACTGCTTTCCCATCGGGCCGAGTTCAATCCCTCGCGCGTAATCTGGTGTACAAGTATCAGCACCTTATCTTGGAAATAACGGAGTCTGCGTTTCAATAACGCGACAGATCACGACGCTGACCCACTGTGGGCGCAAACTGAGCACGGATAGCCCCGTTTCTAGTTGTTCAATTAAATTCTATCAACGGTGATTCGTTAAAAAAGAACCAGTCACGTTTTTGCTTCTTTCCTGCTGTTCTCCACACTTTCTGATTTTTACAACCGTCAATAGGAAAATAGTCCCAGTCACGAGATCACGCTTGTCCCATCGCCTGTGTCAAAGTCAAAATCTGCTTTCACGAACTACGCTTTCTCGCATGGATCCAACCGTTCGATGTACTTCAGGAAGCGAAGATCCTCGTTGTAAAAAAAAAGATACCCGCGTTCCTTGTGTTGTACGTTGCGTAAGCCACGTGTGTACGTTGGTTACTATCGGTTTCACCTACACGCAAGTGTACGGATACATAATTGTCGAGGGCAATGTTTTCTCTCTACTGACACGCGGGGAGTCTCAGATGAAAGTCGGATCATCGAGTACTAAAAAACGAGGACGGGTGAAATCAGTTGCTCCCGAGTAATTGAGAGTGGACGAATACTTCAGTCGAACAATTATTTTCCTTATTTAACAGTAAAACTACCAGACCAGTCAAAATAATTCATAATGGAGACATAAATATATTAAAAAAAAGTCAGTAATTATGGTGTGAATATAATAAAAAAATTTTGTAAATTGTCTATTTATTACGTTTTTGTAAATTAATTATGAAAATACGGAAAATGGGAAAAATGCTATCATTCAATTCGTTCAACTCATTCA
Organism: Ceratina calcarata; assembly: GCF_001652005.2. NCBI lineage: Eukaryota > Metazoa > Arthropoda > Insecta > Hymenoptera > Apidae > Ceratina > Ceratina calcarata. The sequence goes on from NW_017178268.1 coordinate 259,677, forward strand.
ATTCGTGCTTTGTGCTGCTCGTCGCTTCTACTAATCTTCTCGGAGATTTGAATTCCTGATTAGACGATGAGTGTCAACCAATGGCTGTGAATTCGAGAGGAGACTTGAATACATGATTAGACGACGAGCGTCGGTCCGGCGCGTTGACGCTTCGGAAAAGATCTCAATCTCAGTGTGTAAGTAGTTAATTGTCTAGTGTAACTCGGTAACAGAGTGCAGCGCTGGTTCCTTAGGCAATTTATTTAAATGTATCTATTAAAAATTTTTTTTCAAGTTTTGTAGAAAAACAATTGGAAAGAACTTTTGCGTGAACCCAATATTTAAGCGTAGAATAGGTACGATCAGCGCGTGAATGTCCCTCCTATTATTTACTCTCGTTCAGCTTGGATCGTGCACCGTGAAGGGAAACCGACGAACTTTAACGTGAGAATCGTGGAAATTGTAGGCGCAGCGCGAGCTCCAGAATGTATTACAAAGAAAATAAGATCCTTTCCTTGACTTCATTTTCAGTTACAATTACTCAGATACTTATAAATAGTTGCAACGGAATGTAGTTTTATTGACGTCCCACTTATTGATTAATAATTCTTTCATTACAGACTTGATGAAAATCTGTAGCATTAGAACGCTCGTGAAAATGTCTTTGAAGTATCTATTGGAGAATCCTTTTACTTTCGTTGGTATCTCGGATCAATGGGTCCAAACTAAATGGCTCGCCTCGCCCACGGAATCGAGTTCGCAACTCGAGTTGGCATTCGTGACGACCGCCTCAGCGGAGAATTCACCATTTACCGATGCAGGGGAGAGCCTGCTCGGATGCCGGTTAAATATCAATGCCGTTCGGTCAAACGATGAATTCGAAATGACCGAAGAAAAGTGTAGCGTTTCTCAATGGTGAAGACGCCTCAGGTGAAACAATAGCTTAGCTAATGATAGAGCGGTCATTGCATGCGCTATGAAGAGAAATTCATACTTGAGAAATAAATAGGTACTTAAAGCAATTCAAATAACTTTCGAGGCACATCTCGTCTGCAATAAGATTTAGGGGATGGTCGAGCAAGATGAACAAATAGGGTGGGATGGGATAGCATTATTTCGCAGGAACTGTAAATACTATTCTGTACATATAATGAAAATATAAAGGTCAGTATGAATGAAAGTTAGCTGGGAAATATCAATGCTATAGGCCACACATGTCGCAACTATTCCATTTCTTTTTATTTTTTCTCAGATATCCCGCCTTGACTCATCCCCATAAAAATTAATTTAATAATTTTAATAAATTTAATTATATTAATAAATATCATGTGAAAAATCTTTTCAGCTACTTTTTACTTTTTCTTATCTATCCGGTCTTGCCGTATTATCCCTTAATAGCAATTGAAGTTCGATGAATAATTCTGAGCCAGTACCCAACGCATTCCTGAGAATTCAGTCTGATTTTCTCATCGCCGGACTATGCGAAACAAGTTGAAAACAAGACGCGCGTGATTCATGCGTGTTCGCATGCAGATTTCAGTGAATCGGAGGCCGTTGCATTCGCGTTTCGCGTGTCCGCGGCGAAAATGTCAGTGGCATGGGCGTAGCTACGTGAACCGCATTGAACATCGCGGGTCGGGGACTTGCACTTTCGAAACGCGTGCCAGCCGTATAGTCAAGTGAACCGGCGACGTCCACGTAGAATTCCCGCCTGATTTGCGAATAATATTACCGTAATCGTCTTCGTGAATCGCATTCCTACCTATTTTTAGGCATTCCCTCGCGAATGCTCAGATCCTCGCCGATTACAGGGTTGCAGATCTTTCAGTTGTTGAATTACGATTAAATTTCTTTAAATCTCAGTCGATTATTGGAGTATTCTTTAATTATTACTTATATATTTATTACTTTTATTTTATTATAATTCTTTAATTATTTACAATTTAATAAATTTAATAATTCACCGGTTTTTATTAAATTACAGACTTGATGAAAATCTGTAGCATTAGAACGCTCGTGAAAATGTCTTTGAAGTATCTATTGGAGAATCCTTTTACTTTCGTTGGTATCTCGGATCAATGGGTCCAAACTAAATGGCTCGCCTCGCCCACGGAATCGAGTTCGCAACTCGAGTTGGCATTCGTGACGACCGCCTCAGCGGAGAATTCACCATTTACCGATGCAGGGGAGAGCCTGCTCGGATGCCGGTTAAATATCAATGCCGTTCGGTCAAACGATGAATTCGAAATGACCGAAGAAAAGTGTAGCGTTTCTCAATGGTGAAGACGCCTCAGGTGAAACAATAGCTTAGCTAATGATAGAGCGGTCATTGCATGCGCTATGAAGAGAAATTCATACTTGAGAAATAAATAGGTACTTAAAGCAATTCAAATAACTTTCGAGGCACATCTCGTCTGCAATAAGATTTAGGGGATGGTCGAGCAAGATGAACAAATAGGGTGGGATGGGATAGCATTATTTCGCAGGAACTGTAAATACTATTCTGTACATATAATGAAAATATAAAGGTCAGTATGAATGAAAGTTAGCTGGGAAATATCAATGCTATAGGCCACACATGTCGCAACTATTCCATTTCTTTTTATTTTTTCTCAGATATCCCGCCTTGACTCATCCCCATAAAAATTAATTTAATAATTTTAATAAATTTAATTATATTAATAAATATCATGTGAAAAATCTTTTCAGCTACTTTTTACTTTTTCTTATCTATCCGGTCTTGCCGTATTATCCCTTAATAGCAATTGAAGTTCGATGAATAATTCTGAGCCAGTACCCAACGCATTCCTGAGAATTCAGTCTGATTTTCTCATCGCCGGACTATGCGAAACAAGTTGAAAACAAGACGCGCGTGATTCATGCGTGTTCGCATGCAGATTTCAGTGAATCGGAGGCCGTTGCATTCGCGTTTCGCGTGTCCGCGGCGAAAATGTCAGTGGCATGGGCGTAGCTACGTGAACCGCATTGAACATCGCGGGTCGGGGACTTGCACTTTCGAAACGCGTGCCAGCCGTATAGTCAAGTGAACCGGCGACGTCCACGTAGAATTCCCGCCTGATTTGCGAATAATATTACCGTAATCGTCTTCGTGAATCGCATTCCTACCTATTTTTAGGCATTCCCTCGCGAATGCTCAGATCCTCGCCGATTACAGGGTTGCAGATCTTTCAGTTGTTGAATTACGATTAAATTTCTTTAAATCTCAGTCGATTATTGGAGTATTCTTTAATTATTACTTATATATTTATTACTTTTATTTTATTATAATTCTTTAATTATTTACAATTTAATAAATTTAATAATTCACCGGTTTTTATTATTGATTATTAATTTATTATTAAAATATTGATAATAAAAATTACTATTACAAAGATTATCACGTTTCTTAGAAATCCCCAATGTTAGAATATCACCACACTTAAATCTCTTATATCTATCTCTATCCTAATGTAGACCTCTTTCAATTATATGCAATATTCTTACAATTTTATTCGCCATATTAAAAACTTTTTACGTCGATTAAAATTGTTTGACTTGGAAACATCTTAAAATCATGTGAAAACCCAACCATGCCAGATCGAGTATTAAAAACATGAGGCATAGATTGATCATCGAATCTTGTCCCTCTAGGGAAAGTCGAGAATCCTTATCCTAATGCATACAGCGATACGGTTCAAAGGTGATACAATTACAAATGAAGAGCGATGGCGAGCGAATCGGGAAGATTAAACGCTATTAAGCCGATCGCGAAGGGATAAGTAATAATTTCGGGATCGCTTCGTTTCGGTTTGCGAGCCACGTACGAGCGATCATCAATCCCGGGGAAGAAGCTGACCCCGCGGCACGCATCGCGCGTTGCCCATTACTCCGAGTCATACTCGGTACCGATCATTCCGCGTCATTAAAGTTCCACGCGCTACGAAACCGTGAAAGAAGCTGCTCGAACGGGAACCCGTTACATCACGCTAACTACGGCTCTTCCGAACGACCACCTGTGCGAATCCGTTTCGAAACAGTACCGTTCAGATACTAATTGTAACAAAAAAGAGAGTTGGTGCGATAAGCGCGGAAGATGAACACCGATCAAATTTTTAATCAGACCACCAGCAGTGCATCTGTTATCCAGCAAATTATAAATCGAACTTTCATTTCGAGAAATGTCGAAACGAAATTTCCTAACGCGACGGACGTTCCTAGGGTGTGACAGACGGCTCCATGGAATTCTGATTAATGATTTTACCATTGCGAGACGGGGAACGCGTCGCGAAACAAAGAGTGGCGAAATAGGGAAGAACGAAAATTCGTCGCGTCACGTTTCTGACGCCGGGTTTTGCGAAACGCCACGACGGATCGCGAGAATACGAATAAGGAAGAATAGCACTCCGAAGTGGAGTAAAAGTTACCTTATCTGAAGCGATGGTGACGAGTTTAATTAATGACTTTCTCGCGGTTAATTCGCAATCCCGTTTTTTATGCCCATCGCGCAATTGCTCTTGCAATTTTCACTAAGAGACTTTATCTTTGATGTAAAAAATCTTTCAATGTGAATGATGAATAAAATCATAAGAACGTTGAATCACACGAATCATACTTAAAAAATTGCTTATTACTAAAGTAAAATTTTATAAACCTTGCTTTTCCGTAAATATAATTTTTCCTACAAGTGTTTATCGCTTCAAACATTGAACATAGTTTCCACCACGTTTCTTAAACTTTAGTCAGAGATCTTACGGCTCATACAACGTTAATAGCAAAAACGACGGATAAATTAGGAAGACGTTTCATAAATTTCGCATTGCTTCACAGTTCATATACGAGTGCATTAGAGTCCTTTAATGATGCGAGGAAGCCGCGTGTTCCAGGGCGATGGATTGCGTAGAAAGCGTCTGGGAAACGGGACTGCGTGGATCCACGAATTGACGCAACACCCGCGTGCTTTCTCTCTTCGTCATAAACATCGCGGTAAATTAAAATTCGTCAAATACTCGACGTCTAATGACTCGTCTAAGCCTCTTCTCCTTTTCCGTGACAAACCAGTTTTCCCATTACATGAGAATCTCTCATTGTGCAACAGACACCTGAATGCATACACGGGTATAATATAACTAAACATGGAAACGACTCGAGCAGAACGTTTCGGAAGACTCGGAAGGAAACTAAAAGGAAGCTCGTCAGTGAAACTAAACCAGAAGCTACGCGTATACTGCACGGTGTGCACGCGTACGATTCTGTTCGCGTGCAAACCCCTGTTTTCACGGTCCGAGTGGCACGCTTCCAGCAGAATCTCGCGAATCTTATCGAGCTCATCGCGTTTCGTATCACGTAATCGTGTTTCCATATGAAACATATAAGTGAAGCTAATCAATTTTCATCTAATATGAATTGAATAAGAAACGAGTGTTTCTTTTATATGAAACAAGCTAAATATTCTTGTAGTTGTATTATCACTGTAATTTGATACGGTTTTCATCTCGTGCTCGACGTACAGTCAGTCTTCCTCTTCCACGCAGTGTCATAACATTAACATTAGAATGTACTACCTATATGAACCACACCTTATACTCATTACGATCATCCTTTCCTAATTTATAGACAAATTATCATCTCGTCTGCGAGTTTATTAAAAATTATTAAATACGACCAACTAACATTAAATGAATTAATTTATTGCTTAATATTATAATTACTATTTGTAACGAGAAATTATGCTTGTCACTTGAATACAAATGCTCACGAATTTATTAACACTAGAAAGACTGAAACTTAGTATATACCTATAT
>NW_017178268.1:265477-271387 GCF_001652005.2 Ceratina calcarata
TAACAAGTTATTAGTAAATGTTAACAATAAAAAAAATTTACTTCACTTGGGAAAAAAATAATTTATGCATTATTATTTGTACATTTGCCCAAAAGCAGTCGAAATGACTTCCTTGGGCAATTTAGTGTTAATAAATGATTGTAACGTTTCTTAAGGGTTGAGGATCGTCCATACATGCTTTATCTATACGACAGAAGTGTGACTCTTCTGTCCTGACGACCTCACATTTATCCAACTAGTACTCTACATATGTAACTGTGTAATTGTCGGCGGCAACAAACGACGATTGCCCTCGGCCGCAAGTACGCTCCGTGACGATCAATGGGCCGGGTTTCGTGAAGGATCCCACGGTAGGTACGCACCGGGACACCGCGCTCATTATACGGTTGTTTTTCAGCCCGGGAGAAGAAGAGGAGCCAGGAGGAGGAGGAGGAATACGCGCGCCAACGTAACCGTTATTATTTACCCAGTCGCTACTTTCATCCTTATGCAACCAGCCTAGATCCTATCTGCGATCCTCTCTTCAACCCTGCTCTCGCTCCCCCACCCTTCCTCGCCTCCTCTCACCCCCGCCTCTGAGAACTTTTGCGAAATCAACTCCGACTCGCTTGAGAACACTCTCTGCCGTTCTCGATTAAACAATTGAAACTGCTTGATTCTTAACCAAACTGTGAAGCGCCTATTCAACGGGGTAACGAGTTAAACATCTGTGCTTTTCATTTAATTGTTCCCTTGCTTCGTTAGGAAGAGCGTGGCAAGCCGATTACGCAATTCGCGCAACGAGACTTCTCGACTTCTCGCGAGATATACTTTTTAGCCACAGTGTTAAGAGGATGATCAATTACGATCATCGTGGAAAATAGAATTTAAAAAAAATAGTCAATCAACAGACAGCGAATTTCATGTGATTATATGAAAATTTGCAGAAATTATAATTGAGATGACTCTGAATATCAAAGATTGAATACACAGTGCAATGTTTAAACAAACAATAGTTGACTTGAAACACATTCTTCGAACTCATGCAATAAATGTTTCATTTTGCATAAAGATCTGCAGCAATTAAAGAGAGAAAATAGCTCTCCTACGTGAAACAAAACGATTGTTGAAGCGTACAACGAGGCAATTGAACCAGAGATTCAACACAGCATTTCTCAATCCTTTCATTTACATCATAGCCATTCAATATATACATTCATTTAATAATAGTGTAGTACAGATTCTAGTATTTCCTAATCCATTCATTTACACCACAGCCATACAAAATATACATATAATCATAAATTAGTACATAATATACAATCATTTAATAATGCATAATGTACAGTCATGTATTATGAATTCCTAAGAATTTTCGTTTGATTGAGGTTGGCAGTGACAAGTACAAATTGTTTTTGATTTTGCAAAAAGCAGAACCGCAGTTCTGATATTTGGTCGACCCAAAAACAACTCGACCGCGAATACATATTCCTGGACTGGATAGATTCGACGCGTCATCGACCTGGAAAACGAATTCCCACGCGAATTTCGCTGATCTCGCGAGCGTGAACGATCAAGGTTCTCTATTTGCCAATAGAGGCCCGTCGCTCGATCGCCTCGTCACGACGATCGGATTCCTCTTCGGAACGGACGCACCGTTCCCGGTTTTCTCGCCAATCTGTGTCGCAGTGTTGGCCGAGTTCGTGTGTGTCCTTTTTTTTTTTTTTTTTAAATAGGAGAACGCGGCGGCGAGTCGCAGACGTAGACGAAGAGCTGTGCATGCGAGTACTGTTAGCTGAATGTGGGATACGAGGTGGATGTGTTCACCGTCACTCCTGCCACCGTTTAACCATTATCGCGGTGACACGGCGTAGCTGCTCGATCTTCAATAATTATACGAGTCTCTCAGACTGTTCGAAATTTAAATCGGAAGTCAGCTCTTGCCAGGCGGCGATTTTGCATTTCCGGTGTAATAGCGTGTCGTTTTCAATTTGATATTGTATATCTAAATCACTTATCATTACGCTCTGCTTGTTCCTGCTTTAACGTATTCAATTTGATAACGTCAAACATTTTCTTAACGATCCACGCATGTAATTAGCAATTACGTAAGCAACGTTGCTGCATCATAATTGGCCGGTTGCGGGGTTAGAGGGAGCCGAGCGTCGAAACTAGGTTTACTCATGTATTGTTCCCCGTGTGAATCGTCGCCGATCCTCGGTGCACGCTCGAATTGTAAATATGAGATTAACGCGGTGTATAATTGAAACGTCATTCCCTGTGTGTTATGTCGTCTCACGTATGTGGGAAAGGAACACGCGGCGCGACAGGTTTCCCGGCCTCGCTGAGCAAAGGGAAGGCGATGTTAAAAAACGGGGCCAAAATGTTAACCACTTTCTAGGAGCTGTTGCGAGACCGAAATTCGCCTCGACCGGTTCATTAACATTTTTAATTAATCCGATTCGGTCTAATCGTTTCTTATACACGGAGTCAGATAAAATTTTATGTTATTGCTTAAACTTGCATACGTATTGCTTCTTGTATGTTAATCCTTTTCTCAGCCGAAGCAATAGAAAAAGGTTGAAATAAAAGTAATATAAGCTTAAGACAGTGAATATAAATAGCATTTTAATTAGCAAAGTTTCATAAAAATCGGTCAACGTTGCTATGAGCTACAATCGATTAGAAATGTTAAAAATCGCAGTTTTTCACGATTTTCCATTCAAAATTGGCTGAGATAAATTGAATTCTTACATGTCCCTCTCTCGGATGTGTCTAAATTTTGTGTGCTTTCACCGATTTTTACGAAACTTTGTACATACATATAAATTAGTCGGACCCATAAACGGGATGTTTCAAACTCTTATTAAAAATCCTAAAATAAGTAAAAAAATAACCTTTTCTTGGACATTTCGACGAACAGCAATTATTTTCAATTTTTTGTTACGTATTATGTAAAAGCCTCGTAACATCCCAAAGCGGATGAAGTTTGAGCAAGCATTGAGAACGTTATTCTATTTCGAAGTGCACTCGGTTATTAATGTGAGTCACTGTATGTATTTATATCGCTCGAAAATTTCTAACGGTATGCCCGGAATTTTCACGGTACAGCGAAGAAAACCCCGTATTTGCCCGCATTCTCGTTTCACCGCGTACAAGCCGCCATTACCCGCTCGCTACCCGGCGTCGTTTTATTTCGAACGATCGACTGTCCACTCGGACACCGCCAGGATTTCTATCCGCTCCGGTGATCGTTTAGATTCGTCGGTGCCGCTACAAGAGTCAACGATCCGTCCTAACCCGCTTCTCGCAAACCTTCTACACGTTTTTCTCCCGTTTAATCGATTGGCCACAAACTCTTTAGTCGTGCAATAAAAGTGCAACGGTTCCGCGCGAAACGTTTCTATTATGAATGTAAGTACGCGTGGAAAATTACAGTTTTTTAACCCATTTGCGCCATAAGCTCATTCATGCGCGGAATTTTTACGATATGGGCCAATTTTCCACTTTTCCGAATGAGGCAAGTGGGTTGATATCGATGATAAAAGTAAGCTCAGCGCCAGAGTCTAAAGCAGTGGTGGGCAAACTTTTTTAATGGGGGGCCACAAAGTTTAAGAAATTCTAGAGGAGGGCCAGAATTATAGAAAAAATGCACTTTATACTTCTCGACCGTGAAAACGTAATTATAGCGGGCCATATACTATCCATGTCGATGGATTTTCGGCGGGCCGGATTAAATAATTTCGCGGGCCGGAGTTGGCCCGCGGGCCGTACTTTGCCCACCACTGGTCTAAAGGATTCCCGTCATGTAATACGAACACTCGTTTGCAGTGAAACAAAGCTTAGAGACACGCGTGCACTTACGGAGCGTGACGTTCCACGTGGAAATCCGCGGGCGTGCCTAGCTCGGCAGCCGCTAACATATTTGCCAGCCCACGTGCTCGCGAGCTTTCGACCCACCTTCTGCGTGTTTTTCTCGCGAGCGCATCGCGACGATGCAATCGTTCATTGTCGATCGCGTCGTAGTAAGCACGCGATCACCTGGACAAGTACGCATACCTGGAGTACACCAGTGGACAAAATTATAATAACGACACATGGACTCGTTTTCATTTCAATCTGTTAAAAATGTTTCCCTTTTGCTTTTAAAGAGGAAGGAAAACCGCGGTTTGTTTAAACAAAAACAAGGTGAGGGGGGTGGCTCCGAGAAAAACGGGAGTTGGAACGGCTTCTGCGGAGCGGGTTCCAGGAACCGTAGCTTTCAATGCACGTTTTTACAGCCGACCCACTGCGACCGCAATTAGTGCCGGTGCCGCCAACGAGTGTCTGCGTTCTCCACGTCCTAAGCACATTATGTAATCCTGTACGTGTGCTCACCGTTAGTTTATGCCATTTAAATGAACGACCGAAAAGCAAAAATGCGAATCAAGTGCAAGTTCGCTTGTCCCACTGGGACTTGGTTCGTAACAAGAATTATCTCATTCCGCGAGTCAATTTATGGTTTGACGAACTTTGATGGGTTTCGAGAATCGCATCGAATGGTCACGTAAAGAGGCTCGTTGGGAAACGAGGCACGTATCGAACGGTATTTCGAACAATCGATTCCAGGCGGGTGTCACAGTAACATAGTGAACCGATCCGGAATCGACGTCCACGTCCCGACGCCCTATTTCCAACGCGGGAAACCGGTTCGCAACGAGCCAGCTTCAAACATTTCCTCACAAAGGAATCTTATAAATACAAAGAAAAAGATATTTGTCCTGTTATTTGATATCATATTCCGATTCCTGTTTCGAAACAGTCAAAGAGTTTACACGTTCCCTTTAGTGAAATTGCAATCTAGATCTACTTTTTTAAGAGCCGGTTCGGCTTTTTCTACGTGCTGCTTAAAGGCTCCCAGCACGCAGGCTTCTAACACGCGAACTAGCACCGGGTCAGGACTGCAAACCGAGCGCTTATGTCATCCAACGGAAATCGAGCGAGTCGAAAAAGAAATAATTGCCACTCGCCGTTTACGTACACGATTCGCCGCTTATACGGTTTAATTAGTCGCCTTCCGTAACCGCGAATGTTACAGTTACGCGCCGAAGCACGTGCGACCATCCGCTTGCATGCTGATGAGTCGGTCTCGAGGGTCAATATTATTATTATTATTATTATTATTATTATTATTATTATTATTATTAATTAATTAATTAATTGACGATAAGGGAACATATCCATCGTGATTATGACTTTCCATGCTCGTTAATTATAAGCACAAGTTCAGGAATGTTAACGTCGCTCACGCGGAATTAAGGTTCAACGTTCTTCGGTGCAAAATTACAATTTTCACGTTCCCAGGATTTCCTTCGCTGCGCCGTTTGATCGCACCATTGCCCGTGCGTATGACAAACAACTTTCCACAATTGTTACGTAACCCAGTCGGTCCGCCTCCTCTAAACTATCTCTAAATTATTCCATTACACTTGGAAAGGAAAACCGACTCCACTGTCGATTTTCATTGTGTTTATGCGAAATCTTCATTTTAAATAGATACAGAGAATACATTAGAAATTTTTGTCGAATCGCGTAAGAACCCGTGGCTCATCGGCAATTAACATTTAAAAGAATACGCATACGGAAGACATTATCTACAACGGCGTTGAATCACCTGGTACGTCAACAGATATTTTTACGTAAGAAGAAAGTGCAAAGCGTAGACGACCTTACCAGGCCACTTTGCAATTATAATCGGTGTCCTTCGGTCATCGATTAATCACGTGCGCTTTCAGGAATCTTCATATTCTAAAATTGTTTCTTTTTAAGTCGCTTCACCAATAAATTGAAAACATGGTTGTCTTCTTCTTCAATATTTATTGAATACTTCAGGTTTTTTATTGAGTCAAATCCTCGTTACCCACTATTGCTACATATGAGGGGATCCACACG
>NW_017178268.1:271738-274800 GCF_001652005.2 Ceratina calcarata
ATTATAAATTCTTTATGTTTCCCAACTTATTATACACGGATTCTATTTCATCGATTTGCATTTATAAACGATTTACAGTTGCATATAATAGTAGATTATAAGGAAATTAAATTTTGATCATATTTCATTCGCTGTGAGACTTCCTATTATTTCCATAATTGAATTCTACAAGCAAATGAGCTTCTTCGTTACCCATTATTCCTACATGTGTGGGCATCCATACATACGCAGTATCTTTTTTTATTTTTGTACAGTATATTTTGTAGATCATAAGTTTTTTACGTCTTCCATCTTATTATATAACCGTTTCATCGTTTTGCATTTAAAAACGATTTATAGCAACATAAAATGATAGATTATAAGGAAATTAAATTTCATTCGCTGTGGGACTGGCTATTATTTCAGTAATTGAATCGAACCGTATGAAAGATACCACTTTCAGATCCAATCAACTCTTATTCTTCCCTCGATCAAAATATCAATCAGATGAGGATTCTCAACGCGCATGCAAACGAGATTCCGTTTCACTTAATCACTGTAGACGTGATCGGTGAACAGCGACGATAATGAACTCGCTATTACTTTGCATCATCGTCATCAATGCCGATTATACATACATATGTGGCAATCATCGAAAAGGCGGAGGAGGAAGAAGAAAGGAAGGAACGCGGAGGACGAAAGCCTCGTTAGAACGGTAAACGGACGTCGACAGAGTGCCAGGACGAAGGACGTCGGGCCCATTGTCCGTCGACGGGTCGTTAGAACAACGACTGACCCGCGAGCAACGGTATCACGCGAATACTTACGTCCATACATGAACGCACGAGATGCCTCGGAGGCAGCAATTTGTCGAAGGATGCTCCTTCCTCCTCGTCGACTTAATCCGCCGGCCATACGTGGGCGGTTATTTGTTGCACCTAGTGACAGACTGATCACATCCATCGGAACCAGTAATTTTTACATACAATTATGGCAACAACGTTCTTCATGCACTATATCATTCTTATAGAATTGAAAAAATCAATCCGGAAACAGAGATACTCTATTAAATACTGTTTGTGAAAAATGGTAGTTTTTGTAAGAATGCATGATTTTTGAGAAAATGAGGTAGTGATTTTCATGAACTGAGCCTATCTATAATACAGAATTTGCTTTTGCCATAAGAAACTCCATAAGAATCAGTGGACATTGCAAAAAAAATGAAAAGTTCTTTTTTCCTGGACTGTTTGTCAAGTAATATTATACGTTAGAAGTTTGTGATCGTTGAAATAAAATCTGGGTTTCAGAGTACGGTTCGAAGAATCTGAGCCGGACGTTTGCAGTCCAGCAGGTTCCAGAAATAGGGAACCTAATCCGAGATCAACGCCAAGTTAAGAAGAATTTAATATTCATGATATTTAAAAAGAACGGTTGTTCCCAAAAATAGCCGTGAAACTAAGTCGTTCGGCGTCTAATTTATTCCATCCTCCTTTCCACTCTTCCCTCTAATGTAGGACCGGTATCTATAAAAATTCGGGAATTTCAGAAAGCTGGTCCCTCGACTGGCAGAGTCGTTTACGAACGTTCGTTAGACTGATTGAGACATCGTGTCTTAATCGAAAAATTTTGATAATGAGAATTCCGATGTCACAGATACATTTTACTGTTGCAAATAAATTTATTAGTAGTAGTACACTATAACGGCTACTCGTCTCGCGTCAGGCTGTTTCTCATTCACCATATTCAGACCCGTTCGATCATGGTTAAATTTAGAACGCTATGGCGAAATCGAATTTAAGTTAAACCCGTTGGTGCAACAACTTCGAATCATGCTCGTTCCGCAGTAAAATCAGAATTGCTATTCTCATAATAAAAAAATTACAGCTAACTGTGGCACGTGCAATAGTCTTTAAAATAATTTTAATGCAGTTGAAGGCAGATTAAAATCTAAACATGAAACGTGTAAAAAAAACATCTCTATTACACTGATTGATGGCGAGCTATATTAACCGTAGAATGTCTTTATGCGCAGATTTATTGTAGGAAATTGCAGGAATTACTCCATCCAGTAACCGTAATTGCGACGGGCTTACGAACCACACGAATTGCGTCTGAATTATTCTGTCCTTCTCTGGACCGTTTGTTTTTCGAGACCAAAAATTTCACCGATCGATCAGGTGTATCGAGTTTCTTTCGCGGAGAAAGTTTCCGGATTCCGAACGGAACGACCTTATAAAATCTAATAACGGAATTTGTCTTTTAAACGTGAAAATGAAAATTCATAGTTTTCCCAGCGGCGGCTGCGCGTTCGCGTTATTATCTAACAAACCGGCGATTGTGAAATTGAATTATAGAGAATTCCCGTGTCACGGGATTCCTGCGAAACCGTCTGGATTTCTTTTCTTACGCGCACTTTCTCCGTCGACGAGAGAAGAAAATAATCTCCGTGTCTTTCTGCATGGTTTTTAATATCCCAATATCCGTGAAGAGAATGGCGAACGACGAGCAAAGAGGCCTGTCGATTCTTCTTAGGAATTGTCCTCTGTGGTATGGAAAAACGTAAAATCGATTCAAGTTCGACGGGAAATTTTCCCTCCGAATGATTGATGAGATAAATAAATTAGAAAGGGGATTAACGTAAACGTGTCCGCGTTTTGGGATTCTATGCTAACGACGGACATTCGAGGACGCGGTGGAAAATCAGAATTCACGTCGAGCAGATCGATCTTTGGGGACACAGGCGGAACACGTAAATAGGTTTCTAGCTTACGACTCCTTCTTCTCTTTATTTTCGCAAACTAGTTCCCTGACTTAGTTCGAACACCCACGGCGAGCATCGAGATTGCGACACGTGCTGTTGGGCAATTCTTATTGTAACAGTTTGCGTGTCACAACGACGTCGTCTGCTGTCGTTAATTAATTATCTGGGAACGAGAGAAGTTTCAAAACTGATTAAAAAGTTGATATTGATCTGTCCAGGTGAATAGGAGATAACATCTGATTATCTGTAATTGCTTCTCTGCTGTCTCCCCTTAAGGATGTATAGGCATATACTTAAACAATGCTAGCATGTTGAATTTGTT
>NW_017178268.1:274821-289690 GCF_001652005.2 Ceratina calcarata
TGCACTATTTTTAATTACCGGAAATGCGTTTTTCTAAGGTACATAAACTTTTGGTATGGACTATATAGCCAATACATCCTTAACACTAAATCTAACGACAGTTCTTGCACATTAATGTACGATTACTATAGTAAATGTCCCAATTTCTGTTCGTGTCACAGTTTTTACTCACTGGCTTAAGATTACATGTAAAATTATAGAAAAAATGACGAGTAGAAATTGTGACGTGAACAAAAATTAGGATAACAATTAATATAGATATAATAACATTAGGAACGACATTTAGGATATTTACTATACATTATATTTTTTAATAATCATTTTTTATAGTGTTTTATTAATGTAATATTAAATAACTGTTAAAATTTAATTGCTTTGTCATTGCTTTTCTCTAAAAGGACTCATAGAACCTTAAATAATAATTATAATTTTAACAATATAACAAAACAATTCTCATTTTCTTTACATTGTTCGTAAAACAATTTAAAAACTAGGTTTATTTTAGATTTAGTGTTAATTCCTATGATTAATTCGTCCGGTCCCAGATAAAAAGTTCCACTCATGGCTAGTCATTCAGATACGAGGAAACGGAGCTTGCTAGTGATGTCACGTAACGGCCCGTTAGGAGGGCCTTTTGTTTAACACGGTTGCATAAGATTATGCAAAAATCTGGGTCAGCGATCGAGCGAAACCAATCTGGATCGGATCGTTGCTCGAAGCCCTGTTATTACGCGGGCCGAGTCGCGCCGATGCCTTTGTTTAGCCAGCGCGTATGCTCGACACGTATCGGCCGGTCCGTTAACATCATTTACTATCAGTCATCGAGCGAATTCCATCCCGAGTACACACTTGTACACCGGTATGCACACTCTCGTTCATAAATCAAGTCGCCGTCAAACAACATGTAGAATCGTACTAAACTCGTGATGTAAATCATTTTTTATATGTTTCGTATTAACGTAAACTGGGTCAGTTTGTCATTCACCGTGATTATTGATCTAGAATTTAGAACAGAATTTATCGGCAGTCCTGAAGACTGTCCGGTAACTTGTGGACACGAGTGTATGAATGTATGAATGTATGTATGTATGTATATACCCCTTCGATCGGATGAAAGTACGAAAAGTTCGCACGCGAGACTGGCGAACGCGGAAGTGGAACGATGCGAACGACCCCGTGGAAAATTATTCTCGGATCGAAGACGTTTCGTTCGGCTCGTGTCGTGCAGACGCAGAGAGAGTTGATAGTTGTGATTGAATTGCGTTTGGGATCCGCGAGCTAGGAAGCAATGCTCGTACAGGAAACGATAAACGACGCAACGACCAATCTCGCGGCGAAATTCTGTTGTAACAATATCTGCGTTTAGATGTTAATTTATGAATTACTAGCAAATCCTGTGAAATTTTAATATACACGGTGTGTAATAAGACGGTAATGATAAGGTGTATTTATTATTTCGTTCTGTAATAGAAAGTCATATTGCAAAAGGGTCAGGTATGCTTGGTGAGTGTTCAAAATCATGAGTTCGTGAAATTAGGACCTGATCCGTAGAGGACTCGGTGCGAACGAGGGAATGCAAACTTTCATCGCCTGAAGCACGCCGCGAGAGTGATGTCCACGTGTCCACTTTCATGAACCGAGCACATTCCCATGGCACATTTTTCCACCCGAGATTTTACTATCTTCCTACTTCAGTGAAATTCCAGTTAACTGAATCTCGTATTACGTCAAATTATTCTACACAACGTGTGGCCAAATCTTTCTAATTATCGACCCATTAAGAGATCATTGAAATCTCGTCGATCCTCACAACATGCATTTATATTATTTATATTATTTTTGCGTTTAGAGTTTAGTTTAGTTTAGTTTAGTTTAGTTTAGTTAGTTTATTTAATTGAAGGATTACTGAACTGAACTCTTGTTCGACACCGTGACGGAATGAAAAATGATAAAGGACGCATTCGCGACGACCGTGACACGTCCCTTTCGAATCGGCGGCCTTGGCTAGAACTGAAATCTGTCTTGCACTCGTACTGGTATTGGATACATATTCAGAGCTGCTCGCGATTCCGAATGGCCTTCCAATGCACCCGCCGTCCTTTCATTCCTCGCCTCTAACGAACAGGCGTTGCCCGATTATGATCTTTCTTCTCGCCACACTCACCCAGCCTAATGGACATGCTTCTTGTTTCGGATCAGACTCTCTCTGGAGAATTCTAATCGCCAAGGTCTGACGACGTGTCTATGTACCTGCGGCTCAGTCGTTTCATTTAACGCGGAACCATTGAATTTGATTTTTCATTGTGTTCTGACAACCACGCTGATGTAATAAATCTGTGTAAATGACGGTGTAATTTCACGGCCAACGTTCGATAAAATATATGATTGGTACAAACGAGCAGCGGCTGCCTCGGTGCCTCTAATTGCCACAGGAGCCGGTGCATGATCGCACGGAGAAAACGAGACTACGTGATATTTCGTCGTGGTTTCACTTCGAATCAGACATTCGCGGCCCGCCTCTTAACTTTCAGCTAATCTATTTCCTGCACGACGAATCTGAAAAACGCGTAAAGCGTACACGCAACGTATGAATATCATTATCCGATAGTTATTGTAGCAGTTATACTTGTCCCGGTACACGTAATATGCTTTAACACGGACCGACGGTTCGAGCCTGTGACGCAAATGTCACTAAAATGTCGTTCCACTAACTTCTGGCCGATCGAACGAATGGTAGCGGAACTAGTTCTGTCTGACATTTAATTCGATTCCTTCAACCCGACGAGAATTATAAAATGCCTGAAATAAAAAATAAAATTATAGCATTCCCTGCCGTAATACTTTTGTCGGCTGAAAAATTATGAAATTCATTTTATATTGAAGTGTCTCTTTGTAAACAGTATTTGGAGTCCTTCTCGTAGGTGCTGAGATTGTTAAGCTACTTGCTGAACTTACTCTGATGTAAGCTATGTAAAACTGTCGGCGAGATAAGGAAAATAAGGAAATTCGTAATAATTAGACAGTCGATATTTACGTATTCTCTGATCTAATCTAAAATTGATTCTACGAGATCTCTACGAGGAATGTAATTTATTTATGCAGATCTTTCACTTTCATGATTAAGTATTTTTGGAGATTACGTAAACTAGATGCAGTTTCTTGTATTCGAACTTTATTTCTTGCTTATCTACCTTAATTACAGTATCTATGTTTAATTATTTCTGAACATGTGTCAACATCCCTTTCTCAGTGTCTTTAAAGTTTACCGATAGATCTCTTGATCGATGTTGTTTCTAGTTAGAAAGATGCATTTTGCATCAGCAATGAAGCTAGCTCAGTCTTCAGTTTACTTTCCAGAGGATTTCCCAATAGCAGGCCGATCGGAAAAGGCAAGCCGAACGCGTGTTCACTTTTCTTACAGCCTGCGACCGAGATTTCCACTCGCATCCACGTATACGAGTGGCTCATCGATTAATAGCTTTCCCCCGATGAATTACTTTGACGAAAGAGCACCGTTAATTAAACAGAAGCGATTTTCATTTGATCTCCTTATCAGTTTTCAATTTCTCTTTCCTTTAACGAAAAAGGATTAAAGAAAGCGTCATTCTCGATTTAAATCTGAAACGAGCCGCGGGAAGAGCCTCGTTCAACGTGTGAACTATTTTCTTTTTCCTTTGTGCCGCTTAGAAACTTTCTCTATTCGATGGAAAAACCGATTAGCAAGCTAAGACACATTTGCTTCTGTCCGCGTTTGCGCAATTGTCCAGTCGGCCATCTAAGGGTGGGCACTCCTTTTTCGAGTGCCGTTTAATTTGCCGAGCGCAAACGCGGACGCGTTCGACTCAAGGAATGCGCTTACGCACATTATCAGGAACTTGTTACGTTACTCACTGATTTCTGTTACCTTTAGTGCCACTCGGTTTAGAAAGTGTCCTTTTCAGAATTATCCACATTTTTTTATTCTATTATTCTTTGTTCATTTCTAATGTTGCATTAACACGTTAGGCGCCGAGGCAGTCATTCATGACTGACAGTCACTGTTGACTATAGAAATTGTTACTTGATCAGAAATCGAGTAATTTACTATAGCTTTTCATCATATCTCCTAAACTTTTGGCAAAGTTATATATTAAAAATCACCTGTTTAAAGAAACACGTCGAACATTTCTATAAATTTTTCCTAGAAGTTTATGGCTTCAAATATTAGATATAGTTTTGTAGTATCGTCATTTCATTTCATAAACACGTGACAGGTATTTTAGGACTGGAACAATGTTGAAAACGAAGCAGGAGATAAAATGCTAATCGATCCTTCAAGCCTGCAAATCCGAGCCTTGGCTGAAGAATTTACGAGTCGTGTACGATTTCATGAAACGCAAGTCCTCGGTTACACCACGGCAGAGAAAACGAGGTAGGAACAGAGGCGGTTGCATTATTCGCGGCATTTTTCTCGGCGCCGGTTGGCCTTGCGGACATTACCTCCGCGTTTCCATTCACTGCCGCGCAAAACCAGAGGGGATCTCCTCTTCCTAACTAGCCAGCCTCTTCCACCGCGCCGGTGAAAGAGTCGTCCGCGGCTTCTCCTATCGTTCACCGATTCCTATCGGCCCGCGTCGAAAGGATCCTCCGCGCGAACGAGCTTGCGAAACCCGGCGATCTTATCGCGGATACGCGGTTTGTTTTCCACTCGGACGTTCGATGCCTCGCGCCGATGTCGTCCGCGAAGATTTACCTGCGTCAGTTCCAACGATAACCCTTTATACCGGGGAACCGGTATTTCCGATAAAACCCGCGAGATAATAGAAAAAAAAAAAAACGGAATTTATGGTCAACAAACTATATGAACCGTCAGCAGCAGTTCTCCCACACTTCTCGAACGTTTTTCATTCTCAGTAATTAAACTGGATTTCTGAAATCACGTAATTCGTTTCATTCACGGACGCGATAAGAAGATACGCAAGAAGCGGGGAAACTAATTCGCGCCGAGTCGACTTCCTTCTTTCATTCAATTAGAAGTTACAACGTAGGCTTGCTCGCCGGTTTGTTTTTCTGATTCCGGAGGGGTAACTCGCGATGGCAGAACCGAGCCATCGTTCCGGGGAGTTTAATTGAAGAATTACGCGAGCGCTGCCGCGGCGGCCGGCTCGTGCTGCCCGATGATTACATACATATTTAATAAACCGAGGCTCGCCGTTCTATCGGCGTGCCGCCGACCGCGAAGTCAACGACGCTACCAGACACTTCCGCGCCAGGTAAACAAGTAATCCTTGGAAACACGCGATTTTATTACAATTCTACGGTTATTTCAATCGTAATTGTTTATTGAATAATAAAACATTTTTATTGAATTATAAAACATCGAATTGGCAATTAAGTTCGTTCGGTATTTAAGGATAGAAAGAAATAATTCTTTTGACATGCGGGATATATTGTATTCAATTATGCGCAACTTGCTCATTCTCTTTAATTTTAACCATTATCATTCCATTACCATTTTTAAAAAACTAGGTGAGATTATTCGTGTTATTAGCTTTAAGGCTAATAAAGGTCAGTATTTATTTGCGTAAAATTCTCTTTGATATTTTGGCATAAAAAATATATTTCTTTTTTTTATCCACAAGATTTTTATTCGAACCCCGGGAACAAAGGAGGAGAAGTGTGCGCGCTGCTAATTAATTATCTTTCGCCCGGTGCGTTCCCGCTCGATTCGATTAGCGATAAGAATCTTAACGACGTTATCGTTCTATCTGGTGCAGGCCGGGCTCGATCGATGATCTACGGTAGCGTGCGGCGCGTCGTAAACGGATCGTCGATCTACGGGTCCGATCGGAGAATCGAACAAGCGGATACTCGGAGTAGAACGCCGCGCGAGCTCAAACATAACAGAAGAGAGCCGCGCGCGGCGGACCGTTATTCGTAACACACAAGCTGAGTAACTATCGGCATTATTTTCTAATGCTCGCGCGGTTCGCAGGTCCCAATTTCTCTCGTCAGGCTCTCGTATTTATGGCATCGGCAAGATCGGTTTCATTCGCCGGTTTCCGTTCCGTTTTCACGCAGGTCCTATCCTTCAATCATTAATTATTTTATACATACATACACAGCGAAGTTTAGGAATATTCGTAGATACTTTAAAATTGAATAACTTTTCTAATATTCAGTTTAATGAATTACTTAGATCTGCAAAAGTTGCATTTTCTGATATATTTCTAAAAACAGTTACATGCTTCATCAATTATTATTGATGATTTATGAATTGCTTCATAAATTACAGTGAATATCAATATCATTATAACATCATTATTCTTGACATTTCAATATATCAGAGTGTATCATACTTTCATCCTGAGACTTGTATTCGTGTTGCATTTCTGTTTCATAAAAGCGAAGACGTATCTTTGCATTTGTTTTACGGATGATTTGGGTCAGAATAATTTACGCGACGTATTGTTACGTCGCGCTCACCGTTACACGGTTTGCAAAACGCCACCGTACACGGGCATTATCTGTTTAATGTATTCGCCGGTTGTTAACGTTAATTCCATTGAAGTTATGCAACGCGTTGCTCAAAATTACCTTCATTCACTAGTCCTCCCCCCCCCCTCCCCTCTGTCTTACGAGCACCCCGCGTATCAATCCCGATCTAACACTCGTTCCTTCCCACGAGTATGCTCAATTACCACGCGATCCTTTATCTACTGAATTTAAGGTTGTACGAGCCCTTACATGAAAACAATGACAAATCATTCGAATTTTAACACCTATTATTTATATTAATAATACACTGTGTACAATTTTTAACATTGCTATTACATCTTGAATTCTTATACTGGAGGGCAAAATATAGATTCGACAATGACAGAATTCTGTATAATTATTTAGCGATTTTTGCTTCACACACTTTGTAACACTTACTTTATTAAATATAATCTCAATGAATAGTGACTTCTCTTAAACGTGCCTGATTTATTTCATTATATTATATTCAATTTATTTTCATATACCTGCGCTAATTCACCCATTAATAAACGAACGAACCTTTCAGGCAATCTAGTTCAACCTGAACCATCAATGTCCTCACCATAAATCCGTGCATCCCCTATCTTCAACATTATTACCACTCCATTCATTAGGTATTATTACCAGAGTTCAGTCTCGTCTCGAAATGAGCGTGAATTATAAAATCAAACGGAGCTCTCTTATACACACCTCGACAGCTAACTACCTTAACCGTTTCTTCATTTGTACTCTCGTGACGACAAAGCTGCGTTCACGCAGAGCTAATCTCTAGCCGTGTAATCGCGGGGAAGCACGTTAGACGGAGATCCTGCACGCGCGTTTTCTGTGAGAACCCGCGTAAAAGTGGATGTCCTGTTAATGGGAGAACAACTATGCACGCGATCTCGCACGCGGAAGAACAGCTGTTGCGAGCGAGGTAAATTGTTGATCCGTTCCCAAGTCAATTTCCTTCCGGCTCTGCCGCGTTCCGAACTCCGACCGAAATCGAGTAAACACCCGGGCGCACCGGGTATGTCCTTCCTGCATCGCAATTGCACAACGGCGACAGGTATTTTCTCCCTAACTCGAGGCGACGAAATTAGAAAGTGTTTAACGCGTTTCCCAGTCCGGTAGCTACCGTGACGCAAATCATCGTTTGCACAAGCCGTTCGGGAAAAATGTTTACACGAGAGAATTCGATGACACTTTGGTCATATCAATGTCTCACTGATGAAGCTGGTCTGACCGATTAACTGATTAATGAATTAGGCAATTGTATGCGGGTCAATGAGCTCACCCTGCGATCTCGTTTGCACGACGGCGAGGAGCAAGAGGACCGTCAGCAGCAGTAGCTTCGTGAACCAGAGCCTCCACATGTCTTTGCCCATCTGTTCTTCCCCGCTGGCCACGGAGAACCCGCTCTCTTCACGAAATTACCAGAAGAATACGGTGCACTATCATGTAACGAAACGGTCCGAACGTTGCCCCGTTACATCGGCACCAAAATCCTTTTCCACACCGTGTCACAATATACAATTTACAAAAGAGGAACCGACACGAGAAAAAGTGTGAAACAAAAATAAAAAAGAAAAAAGAAAAACGGTGAACGATTCGGATGTAGAAGAAAGGGTTAAAACGACGGAGTCTTTCGTCGCGTTGTCACAGTCTCTTATCCACGTTGAGGCAGACGAATTTCCAGCTAGTCACCAGACACGGTTTAAACGAGAGCTCCGGCACTCGACGAGCGGAGCAGCCGACCGATTGACCTTTCTCCGAGGTGCGTAACTTTGTCTGTGTCCCGTCGAGGACTGAAGGGGAAGCAAGGCCCGCCGCCGGCTGTTGGGAACCGGAGAAAGGTGTATATCGAGAGAGAGGCCAGAGGCGAGCCGAGTAAGGCCCCACTTCTCCTCGATGGCCCCCTTCCTCAACGCCGCCACCGTGATTCTCGCTGTTTCTTCGTTTTCTCAGTTAATTTCAGTTAAACCGTGTTTACTCGTCGAGCTTCGTCCTCCTCTACTATTCACACCTTTCACGTTATTATCGTTTATTGTCGTTCTAATGCCGCTGCATGGCCGCGCATTTGCGCCAAAAACGATGCAAAGCGCGTGGCCTTGCGTCCTCTTCTTGCAAACCGAAGAAATCTCTTTTCTTGACGTTTCAGTGGTTAACGGAAGGGGGAACGGTGAGAGAATGGGGAGAGCGCGGATTCGGAGTGAGAAATGGGGGTTTGGGGATTTTGGGACGGATCATGGGAGGTGTAATTAGTGGTCGAGGAAAATGGGAATAGTGGAATCGGTGGGATATGGTAATGACAGAATTGAAAAGTAGATGAGTAGACGTGATCTGTATAGGAAATAAAGATTCAGATTGAATTAGCATTTAGAACAAGACGTAAAAAATTGCTGGAATTATTGTTAAAATTTAAAAGATTCTGTTTCGCTAATTACTGTCTATTGAATACACTAGGATACAAATAATTGCAGCAAAAGCCGAGGCGAGGAAACACCTTTCAATTAAAAATGAAATATAGAAACTGGCCGAGGTGACGCAGAAAGTATTCATAATGAAAGTTGTCCGATTAATTCCAACAGCGAGCCAAGATCGTTCCTTTTTTCGCTTCCGTTCCAGGTATCGCCACTTTCGAGCCGTATTACACAGACACCCGTTACGTGGCTAATCCCAGTCGGTGCACCAAACGTCATCGCAGCTGCTGCACTCGTGCCGATTCACCTGTCAAGCTTCTGCCTCGTCAATCATGAAAATTCGGTAGCAATTAAAATGCTGCCATTTCGGCAATTATGGTTTCGGAGGGCATATTTTTAATTAGTTATTATTTATATTGTTTACATGTTTACTGTGTCTGAAAACTTTTTGTCCGTGTAATCATTTTTTAAGTTTCTCTACGACTGGAGAATTCGACAGGTATTACTTTCGAAAATAACGGATCTTTTATTTATCTTTTCTCGCGAGGAGAAAAGTAATTTATGCGAAATACCCGCTTGAGATGTCCCTTTCAAACGCTTCCAAGTCTCACGTAGAAAGGTTTATAAAAAAAAATTTCACTATAGCCACAAGTGCTTATTAGAATTTGTACTGAAATTTTAAAGTAGGTAATGAACTACTTGTGTTTGATGGTACCACGATAACAATTCTCTCCCATTATTATTATCGTAGAAGTAATACAAAATGAGTCTCGTGTCCACAAAAGTTCAACACAAAGTGTTCTCACTCAATAATAATTATTATTTATCAATTAAATGAAATGTTGTTAATCAATTTTTTAACAATTGTTTGATAACTTAAAACTGATAGTAAAACGTCAGGTCTTGTACATCCTGTTTTTTAAGACCTTCCATCCATTCAGGATGTCCTATAGTCTCGTTTGCCTCTTTGGAAGCATCCTGTACGCGTGTCCAGCATCCCGAGACGCTCCTGTTAAAGTCAACCTTGCCGGAGCATCTCCCGATAAGGTGGTCCACCTGTTGACCGCGTGTACACTCCCCTTCATAAGTCTGGAGACGGTTTAGTAAGACACAAGGGAATTAAAATCGAGTTAAACATATAAACGTCTGATGAATATTTTTTATTGAAATCATCAATCTGTCAATTATCGCATCTTTCGAGCTTACATGTAGCCCCTTGTGATTCTTTAATTAGAATTTCTGTTTGATCAATAAACGGTGAACTAAAATTGGATAGTAAATTATGGTCGATGATTGTCTTTCTAAGATTACTATCAATTGCCTCGATGGACCAATAGACTCGCGATTTATGATACGGAGTGTACCCAGTGGACTGAATGAACGCAACGGTGAAACGGGTTACGGATTTCTTGAAGGGGCCTGTAACGACAGTGGAACGGGTTAACGTGGTGGGAGGTTCGCATTATAGGTGGCGACCCGAGGACCTACATTCGCGAAGCTGTTCTCCTCTCAGGTGTCTGCCTCGTCTCCTCGTAGCGAGAGAACAGGCGCGCAGGTATACAAGTATTCGTGTCGATGCCTTTGGTCGACTTTTCTTTAAACCGAGTCGATCCTCGAATTCCGTCCCCGAGATTCCACTGGAGAAATTCCCTACCCTTCTTTTCTCTTTTCGCCGGATTCTTCTCTTTCTCCGCTCATTTCTTTTCATTCGCCATGGACCGCGAAATTGAACGACATTCTAAGAAGTAAAAATTGTTTTCTACCAATTATCTCAGTAATAACGCTCGAATCCTTTGTCTTTAATTACTTTTACTTTCGGTCTTTCTTTGATTAAACATTTTTTTCATTCATTTCTTCTTGCCGCATTTCTTGTGTTTCATTTTAATTCAAGTTGAGTCAGTTAATTTTGTTAGTCTTCTTTATACTTACTCATTAATGATCTAATAATAACATTTATCGAAATATGTATAGTCCTTTGAAATCATTTGCGAATCTCTTCAGACTCGATGTATGTATCTCATCAATCCTTGAACAAACAAACAGAATGTCATCTGTCGCGCGACGCCTCGAGTTTCACACGTCGGCTGGACATTTCTCTGGCCTCGTCATCCTTCCGCATAGTTCAAGAATCAAGTAGCATCTCGAAAAGAGGTGCAGCTGGATGACAAACTTTCTAATTCGACGGCCCGTATCCGTGTAACGAGCGGGAGGATTAACCATCGCGATGTAATTACCGAGAATGCAAGGACGCGAGCGTCGTTAGGCTTAAGCGAGCATGAAAATAACGTCCGTCACATCGCATTGATCGCACAGTTCTATTTTCTACATCCTAATTGCAATTTTGATGTACGATTCATTCGATACGCAGATATTGTCATTTGCAAAGGAAATTTTCTAGAAACGTTCACGTAATCCGATGATCATCGCGTAGATTCCTGACTTTCTGTTAACAAACACGTCGTTCAAGATGATCAATATTTAACGTGCAACGTAAATGTCCATTACTCGGAAGTTAGCAAATACCAGACGATTTTCATTTCGAGTTTATTTAAAAAGTAATTGTTTTAATCCCGAGTTTATGACAATTTTATCTATATTCAATGATTTCCTTGTATGTACGTATGTATTGTATTAATTTATCGCGAAATGGCAATAAATACCGATTATTTAGTAAAGCAAAAGACTCGCCAACTTTCACTTTTATCCACGTGATCAGTACCCCTCTCCAAGCTTTTCTCGTCCTCCAGAGAAATTTCTTGTAATTGCGATTCCAATCGCCCTGCACATTGCAAATTTTCTTCTTTAATTAAATTATTCAATATTTTTACTCTAATCCAGATCCTATTAAAACATATTTAAGAAATGAAATATTTTCATTGTTCCTTCCGTACTCTGTGTTCCACTTTATTAAAAATTATAATTTATCAAAGGTTTTTCAATATCGTCAGTGGAACTAATTTACGTGTCTTTTGTAATCAACGAGACAGAGAAGGAACGAGGAAACGCAGGAACAGAGAATGCGGGATACATTCGCATGTTCCAGTTTCGCCAACTATTTCGCAATCGAATTTTTTTTCCGTCCACTCTCTTTCTGCTTTTCCTTCCACGGTTACCTTTGTTCTCCATAGAAGAGATGAGAGCGAAACGAATTCACGCAACGCGGCATTTCGCAAGCGGAAGGGAACTAACAATAAGATTAGGAAGAACTTTTTCGTGCCGACTAATGAAAAACAAGGGAGAACAAAAACAGAATACAGGATGTGTATCTAAAATTTATTCTATCTGCATTGAACATTCCTCCGATCGATTATTTTCTGCAGAATTAACTTGTTCTAATTGATTCTCGCTATTATTAGGCTAAACTTGCTCAGAGTTTTCTATTTCGCCTAATGCCTTTCTCTGTCGATGATTGGTCGTTTCTCTTTTCGGTTCCCTGCTTCCTTTCTGCAACGTTTCGCTCAGATGCTTTCTGCCGAATCTTCTGAACTTGAAATTGGTCAAGTACCTGAGATCACCGTCCCAGTTTCTCAGCATTTCGCACTGAGCTGTGTTCAGAATATCAGGAATTTCTGCGGCAGAGAATTCTTCTGTACATTGACAAAGTTTTTAACTTTCATAAGTTCTTTAAATTATCAATTATCGTTACCTATTCCACAGGTATTGTACTCTTCCTGTTCTCTCTCCTTGGTCATTCGTATCGCGTCTTCTCTGCTGGCGTGCTGTCTATTTCTCTTGCCACCGATGGATCTCTTGATCATGATCTGCTCCATTTCATCATCGTTTCTCGCTATGTACCTTTAATTTAAACTCTGCTCAGTTTTAGTTCGTATTCCCAATATTCATCTTACGTACAGTTCTAACAACCGAGCAGTCAGCTCTGGAGTATAAGGACATGTATCTGGAACCATATGTTCTTTCAACCACATCATCTTCTCTCCGACTAAGCTCTGTTTTATCAAGCCACTCATCTTTGCCTTCTGTCTGTTCGATATTCTGTAACAAAATGTATTTATTTAAGGCGTTAGTCACGTGATTTTTCTAAACTCGGTAAGTAAATTTATGACGTTCTCTGTTTTACAAATATGGCAGACAAAAATATACAGAATGAGTAAATATTAGACGATTTTTATGTCGATCCATTATTTTTTTATCTTGACAAAAAGCTGAAATAATGGATTTCGTGTTCCTAATATGTTCTCTAACTAACGCTATCTACGAGATATCAAGAATCTGTGTATTTCTTCATCAACTTGACTGGTCACTGACGTAGCGTAGAGTTATCCAGAGGATTCTAGTTAATAGCAGAATACAGAACTAGGACCTTACTTAGCTATGAAGAAATCGAACGTTAATGAGTAATATTAACATTGTGCTTATCGTGTGCTATCGAATTGCACCCCATTAACGCTACCCTCATGACTACGTACCAGTCGAATGATGGTTTTTAAATTCTTCTACAAAAAATAAAAGTGAAACGTTTGTCATATTATTATAAAGTCGTGATTATTATTCCAGCTGGTACTGAACTGAAGTACCAGTGCTAAATTGCACGTAAACGTAAAAAATATAAAATAATATATTAGTCTGCAAAAACTATCGATAGCTTTAGTATTAATAAAGGAGAATTATAATGGAATAAGAAATAAAATGAGTAGAGTGAAAATATTCAAAATAATTACTTTTTGGTCCTTTTTGCAATCGCGATGGTTTTTCTGCTGTTTGGATGTGCCACCTTCTTCGCTTTGAAGAGCTCCTTTTTCATTGCAGTGGCCTGAAATAAGATAGTACGTTCGATTATACATGTAAAGCACAGGAGGAAGATGTAGAGATCTTACCATGTTTACGATGTATTACGAGAAATGTACGTGTTGTTTATTGAAATTGTGATTTGTAACCTAACCCGAAATGAAAGCAAACCAAGCAAGTGTTAGGCACATCGTGGGAGTATTGGAGCGTGCGCACTGGAAGTTACTATATAGTAGCAGACGAGTGATGTAGTTATTTTTTCAATTTAAAGACTCCATTAGATTCCGAGTGGAAAGACAGAATTAAAACTAATGCCGAAAATAAAATATTACTTTACCTGACTGCATAATATTTGAAATAATCATTTCTTTAGCGTACTTGGACGTACAAACAATTTTTCTCTATTTAATTCATTACTTGGAATTCATTCGAAGTAATATTTCACTCTATTTTTCATTTGGTCAAATATTTATCTAAATCAGATTGAAACCAGAATCACGATCGTCATTAAAATCGAAATCGAAACTACGATCCTAATCAGAATTCGTATTAAAATCGAAAACCTAAGTACAACATCTTAGCAGACTGAAGATTTGTTTCCCTTCATTTTTTAATCGGAATTATTCACTTTTACAATAAATTAGATTCGAAACAGATGATATTGATATCAATAGCAGTTCGGCTTGAACACTGATTTTAAGTAGCTACCCTCAGGATTAGTGGAATGGGGAAGAATTGTGAAATAAAAATTCCAAGGTTTATTTTCGTTAATTTATTAATCAAAATTCAATCGAGTTCTTTCCTTTATTTCGTCGTAACATTCATTAGCACATATATTGTATTGAAAGACCAACATACTTTACAATATTTTACAATTTGGGATACAAAGATTCTTAAAGTAGATCGTAGTTCTTCGCTTGGTACCGTTTGCAAAGTCTTTGCAAACGCTACCAACCCAGGTCTCACCGCGTGGAGGTGACTACGTTCGAGACCCGGACAGTGGGGATTGTCCACTGCCCCCTTCCCTATTAAATTGCCACCCTATTATACGGAGCGAATATTGGAGAAGGATTTTAGACGATTGCGAACAAGACTCTAACTATTGACTCTAACTATGGACTAACTATTGACTCTAAATGGAAACTAAGGTGAGAACAAAATGTCAGACTTCACTTGGGCACCAGAGTTCGAGCCGAGCAGGA
>NW_017178268.1:290470-294445 GCF_001652005.2 Ceratina calcarata
CGATTCTTGACCAGATGACCGAACGACCAATCTTCTGAATGAGCTGGGCTAGCGAATTTGAAAGTTTTTCTTTTGTTTCGAACTACTCCTATCGCCTTTGTATAAATATTGCCGTATTAACCTATTCTATCCAGTTTTCCCTTTGATACACGCTTATTAACAATACTTTGTATGAGGCAAGAGTTTGGAAATTTCGATCGCACCCACGCGAAGCAGAGAAGAAGACATTCGGCGAATGGGGATGACGAGGGCAAAGGTCTTGATCGTGTTGTTCATTCTACTGATTTTAATATCGCAAGCGACGTGTTTCGGCAGGAAGAAGACCGCCCGATGCCGAAAAGACCAGCAGGTTTTAAGCACAATCGATGAGAATTCGACGGATTCGAGCGATTATCATTACAGTTGCGATCCGTCGGAGTTTGGGATAGTGCAGAAGATACCGTATACCCGATCGCGATCTTGCGACGCGACGGATATCGACTTCTCGTCCGCCTGCGTTCGGTGCGGCATGTGCCTTGCCATTGCAGAAAAGGTTCACCTTTTTTATCTCCCCTTTCGATTCATAATGTGACTCAATCGCGTAACGCAACGTTCAGAACTTTGCATCCATGTTGGAAATACATAAGGTGTGCTGACTGGGGCAGCTAGTCACGTGCATTTCCTTGTCTCATTCATTAATTGTATTTTGCGTTAAAAGGAGGAATTGAATGGAGCATTGAAAAGGAAAATTTAACTTGAAACATCTGAATTACATTTTATAAATTTGTTTAAAAATTTTACGTGTTTAAAACAGGAATAAATATACTTTTGTCAGCAACATTTTATACGTTTCTTAGATAAATCAAACACTGTTGGATGTTCATGAAGTGTTACCCAACGCTTGTTTAAACGACACCGAGATCGAGCTTCTCCTGCGGGCCATCTGCGATCACTCCTTCCAATTGTAAATTATATATCATTTATCATACGTTGTTACATGTCAATATAATAATTAACTCTTTTTAACGTTAATAATCGATTGTTTTAATATTTTTGACCCTGAATCCGTGTCTGACCTCAGTTTTCCTACCTTGCAAATTGACAGCGTGTAATATAGGCGTGTCAATAGAATAGCTGCTCTATTTTCGATATCTTTCAGTACCGAAATGTGAATTACACTGCTATGACTTTCCTCGTTTGTTTTCTTCATTTTTTCGCAACTCTTCTTCATATAGCGACTCGAAATGTAACCGAAAGTGGCGACGCGGGGGATGCTAGTGTATTATATTAATATTGTGTCATCTATCATATGTTATCATATGCAATAAATTGATCCACCATCTCAAGAAACACATTATTTGTACCGCTTGAGCAGCTACAGTCTCCGCGAGGTAGATGGGACGAGGTACATTTCTGACAGATTACCCGGTTCCGTTATGGTGACCACATCCGCGGACGGGCTTTGGGCGAAAAAGTCAGTAACACAGAATTTTTTAATTGTAACACGCATCTGTTTATTGAATATCGTTTAGATTGAAACACCACTGTCATTATTATTTGGACGAAATCGGTGAAGCAGCGTTGTACGAGCAATGGCAGCAATGGTGCAACGACGATGAAAAATACCCTAATCTGTCTGTCGTCATGTGCCGGTAGAGAACAAAGTTCATTTACTGCGTTCATGAAAATTCATACACATTTAAAAAATGAATAACTCTTTTAATATTGAACTTGAATTAATTTTTGTTTTGATATTAGAAAGATTAGTTGACTATGCATGTATTACAAAAAATAAGAATGAAATTGCTGTACGTCGGATATGAGGAAAATGTAAAAGACATAATTTACAAGTTTTTCATTCGGCTCTCTAATAAAAATTTCAAACATGCTCTTTGCAAACCTAAGTATGTTCCCACAAACGATTGAATGTTGAGAAAATCGCAGGTTTTGACGTCGTCCGGCTCTTTGAACTTGAATAAACAGAAAATTCAATATTTTTCGATACGTCCACCTTTTTTTTTTTGATTGTGAGATGTGTACGAATATTTATGGACTTTATCATAAGTGAAAGAGTGTGAAAAATATTCTTCGCGCTTTTTAGAAGCGACCATGGAATTCTGAGGGACTGTAGGAGCATGGAGGACACGGACAAATACGAATCTCCGTTCAAGACTTACAGCGCAAAGATGAAAATCACCGCGGCGTACGGCGAGTACGGCAGGCAACGGAAGTAGTCTCTTTTTTTTTTATAAAAACTATACGACGATTCCTATTGTAAAAAGCGTACACGTGAAAAATTGCTATCCGTGTTCGTCGATCTATTTTTCTGTGAGAACTTATTTACATATTCTTTTACATGCACCTTGCCGTCGACATTGAATAAATTATAATGAATTAGAGAATGTCAAACGGGTTAAAATCGTTATACAACAGGCTTAAGGAAGCAATCGTGCATTGATTATTGGTGGAAAGGGAAAGGCGTCTTATCGGTGGATCCGGTCCTCTGATTCTTGCCGAGCTTTTCCCTGTGGAGGCTCGAAAACGGATACCAGTTCTCCCCTTTCG
The DNA here is from genome assembly GCF_001652005.2 of Ceratina calcarata. Lineage (NCBI taxonomy): Eukaryota > Metazoa > Arthropoda > Insecta > Hymenoptera > Apidae > Ceratina > Ceratina calcarata. The sequence continues at coordinate 293,015 of NW_017178268.1, forward strand.
AATTGTTTTGCCTTCTCCAAAAGAATCTCGACTCCGACCGAGGTTTCCCCGTCACCGGTTCCACGTCGATTTCCAAATCATTTGCTCGCAAATTTTCCAAGGTTACAGAACTTGACGCAACGCGTTTGTTGTCATGATCCTGGGAGAAATCGTTCTGCGCGTTTCGATGTAAATGCAAATGAGAAAAATGAGAGAAGGAAGGGAAATGGGGTAAATGCGTGAAATGGGGAAAGCGCGAAGGTATCAGGTGATGCCGACGCATCCCTCCAACGATAGTCTCTTTCATCTGCCGCCTCTTGTTCCAAATCCTTTCCGCGATTCCAATCGAGATGGCTGACAAGCATCCGGCGATTAGGATAAAAAAGGCTGAGTAGACGTCGGCCAGCCTGGCGCTGTGGAAAGTCGTGGGCGACTTGCACCTAGGCATTTCCGGCAACATCCGTTCTGTTATCCGATTCAAAACGCCACGCTCTCGTATTTTCAGTATGCTGGAAGAATACAAATAACGAATATTATATAGACTGAGAAAAAGTGTTTGAGCCGAAGAGGCGTGATTCTGGAGGTGTTTCTGAACAACAATTTTCACTGGGAAAATGAAACAGAATGACGCACTTTTTGAATTATTAATGAAAAACATTGACCAATGTGCTGGCGCTCAGTCACGTGGCTATGCGTATTCTGTGTCACTGTTTTTCGTTAATAATTCAAAAGCCGTTCCCCACTTTGCATTTTGCCAAAGGAAATTATTGTTTAGTAACTCTTTAAAAATTACCACTCTTTGGCTTTAACATTTTTTCTGCAATACCCTGGATTACGAATACGAATATTAACCCCTTCCGGTACGATTTAATAATAAACCTAATGACAAGCTACACTCGTCATTTTACCGGAAGGAGTTAATGCGACCGTGCATAAAGTTTCTTGGAACGTACGTTAGGTTAATAATCTTTTTGTAAGGGCAGGAATTGGCCATGGGCAAAGCCACCATCGTGAAGGTCTGCGGCAGAGGTAGCTCTTTTAAGGAGCATCGCTCTTGGATCAGAGTTGATCTCAACGCGCGCCGAGCGAGCGTCGCGCTGACGAAAAAACCGTAATGCCCCTGTACCGTCTTTTTCAGCCCGGAAATCGTGTCCAAACGAGATTCCATGCTATGGAATGCTCTTATGTATAATTCACGAAGGTGACTGTCGTTTGCAGTCTATAGAACAAATAAAAAAATTTTTTCACAATGAATTCTTATTATGAGAAAGAGACTGTCTCTGTGTTTTATTTATTTAGTTTTTGCACACACTTGAGATCGTATGCATTCTTAAATGAAAATGACAATGTGCATTGAAATGTTAATAGTTACTAGTGATTTTACAGGCTATTAAAAAGACATTTTGCGACGCTATCAAAAGCCTTTCGTTCTTACGTCGAACATTTTGATCT
>NW_017178268.1:295008-300611 GCF_001652005.2 Ceratina calcarata
ACTTAATACTTACCCTAATGTATTCATCATCGTTTATGCTGCAACCCAATTTAAAATTAAGCGACAGTATATCAGTAATGGATTTGATGCCACTAGCTTGGACCGATAAGATCGAAGTAATAAAACCAGCGTAAGCGTTGTACATTACCAACGCGAATATTAAACTGAATAATAAAACCGTCTTCCCTGATGGATTGCGCGGTGTCCAAGCTGAACCTGCGGTTACAATTATACAAATGATTGCTCTGTAATTAATTAGTTCGTAGAATTTCAAATGTGAAATCGTATGATCATTTCTCGAACAACACCTTGCATGCACATTATGCTGATGCACCAAACGACGACTTGGCCGATTCCGACGCGTTCTTCTTCCGTGTGGTGTAAAACGGTTCTCGCCGCATAAATGATCGATCCCATCACTATTAATATTGCGAGGTAAGTCGAAGCGACGCAGCCTAGCAGGTAATTGTTAAACGGCTGCCGGAATATGTCTCTCATGGTACCAGTCTCCAGCGGATGATAATATATGTTCCTCCTTAAAAAAATACCGAAACATGTTTCAATGTTACAAATAAAAAATCTCGACGTATTCTAGTAAAAGTTTCCATTTCACGTTCTAATTTCTACTCACTGACTCATTTGTCTATTCTTTCCATGCGTAATCATGAAACCAGTGAGTAGAAATTAAGACGTGAACAGAAACTAAGATACCGGTGCCGGAAGACGTTTGTGCGGTTTTTTCATTAGTACTATAATCTTGGAGCATCTCTAAGACTATAATTGGAACATTAATTTTCGTTCGCATGTTGGCAAACAGGAGACGCAGTTGGTTTTATTTAAAGTTTGATTTCTGATTAGTATAATTAGTCTGGTTTTTAATCGTTCTGCAACTTTTTGTTTCTTCTTAAATGCGTTGTTGAGAGTGGGTACACAGATGAAGGTTCAAAATACAAGTTTTTATAAGCATTAATGAATATTTATGAGTTAATATTTGAAAATACAACAAAAAATGTACAAAAACGCATTTGCAGTAATTGTAGACAAAGTACTATTAGTTGTTGTGACAAAATAGGTTTAGAAGATTCAGAGAACTGACGACGTAATAATGTTTCTTGATGCCCTCCCAAAATTTCTAAAATTTCCCACAGTGTTTTATTAATGTAATATCTAACAAAAAATTTCAATTACTTTTTAATTATTTTTATTCAAAGGCTTGTACAACTTTTGAACTAAAAATCCGCACGAACCTGTCCCGGTGCCTAATAAAATAATTTCCTCACATGTAACGGATCAGAGGGTGACAGAACGACATGTCAGCTTGTCGTTCCTTGTTCACGGTAATGTAGCCAAGCCCAATGTCCACAGCCCCTGTGACAACGTCCCCGAGCAAGTTGTTCCAAACTTTGTTGTTCAAAGTACCCAGTTTCTCGTGCGGCACCAATTCTATACTGTACATCAATCAACCAGCTACTGCATACACGATTATTCAACCAATTTCGCAGTAGAACAGAGAAAAACAATTTTACGGGCTTGAAAGCAATTAAAAAACATAGAGTTTACACTGTAAATATTTTTTAAGTCCATTAGCATAGGCGTCACTTGTCTACGATTTTGTATTAATTAACTACCTGGCATTTACGCTGTTGGTGACAAAGTTCGCGAAATCTAGGAGCGGCCCGATATCGTTGGCCTTCTCCTCGGTCACGTCCATCTGACCGTCGATCGTCCCGTTCAACACGCCGAAAACGATCGGCAGACCCTTAAAGTCGCTGCGCAGCTTCACGCTGACGGGATTACGCAGCGACCAACAGTCTGGGCTCCAGGAGCCGAGGAAATCTGTGACCAGGCTAGTATTATCCGTGTACCGGATCTTGTACACGTGGACAAAGTGATAAACCATGGCGGTGCTGTTCTCGGGGACGGTGTAATTCAAATTGATCGACGCATTCTCGTCGGACCGTTTCAACGGCGGCTCCCGGAAGACGTACTGTTCGCCGTAGCGCCGTAGAAACGAACAAGTCCTATGGAATATTCGACGAGGATCTCTTAAAAAATTTGAAATTCTATGCGAACTTTGTCAGACATAATGAATAATAATAGTATGAATTTGTAATTTCGCACTTTCGACCCGGAACCAGACTATTTATCTTTTTCAAGTTGTTTAATACATTGTCTGCCGTTCCGGGCAAGCGATTAACACGCTTCTGGTTAAAAAATCGATCGATCCTCGATTGATATTGATTGATGATTTCTCTATTATCTAATGAATGTGCAAACCAAACTAATTATGTATACCTGTTCCAATATGTTCGTGTCGAATTTTGAATTGACTCGTACGATGACGCAGGTGTGGCGACCACCACGTCGCTATCGATGCCGATGTTTAGGTGTCGGAGCACAGTATCGATCGTCGTGTCCGTATTCCTCGCCGTTATCATCAGCCAGGACACGTAGTAATTATATTGAGACTTTTGCGAGGCCTGACGAAAATTCAGTCTTACAAAGTTTGCTAATTATGTTCATTTTAAACTTCATTCTAATGCCATGTACTTGATAAAAATTAAAAGCAATGAAGCTTGTTATCTTTATCGAGTTTTATATTTTACTAGCATCTACCATTGCGGCTTCGCTCACGATCCATTTTATAAAACATCTCCTCCAATCCAAAAGTCTAGAATCCCACTACGGTGGTCGCGCCATGTACAATTTTTATGCACCGTGTACAGTCACATATACGCGGTATTAATTAGAATACTAAGAATGTTTTAGTACATTGTATGAGAATGAAAGTATCTATACTATTTCTCAACCCTTTAATTAATCTATTAATCAAATTGTGAAATCTACAGCATATCTTAATGTAGACTGTAATCAGCATTGCATTAAGTAATTGATAATTATTTACAAGCCAATCTCATTATATTAATGCCTGCTACGTAATATTGCAACAGAGTAAATAATTCATTATATTAAAATACATGGAAGAAAGAACAAGATAATTATGTATTTAGAACGAAATTATAAGTACTTGAATTATAATAACAAATACATGTGTGTAACAATGATGAATTAATTATTAATAAAGTCGAGTACAGTCTGTCATTGTCATCGATAATTGTTACGAGCCACTTGTCTCACCACGTTAAGAATGTTATCAGAAGACGTGAGATTGAGCCCATCGAGAAGAACTATGGAACCGATGCGGTGCTTTTGAATAGTGAGGGCATCAGGTAGATTCGGGTTCATAGCTGACTGGATTGATACACCGATCCCCTCGAGGGTCAGACACCCGATTAAAGGCCTGGCATAACTGATTACACAATCTGCGTGAGAAAAAATAAGTGTCAAAGTTGTATCCACAAGAAATATTGGAGCGCACGGGAAAGGTCAGATAGTTGGGACCTCCGATTATAATTATGGCACGATACGCGCTATCAAATTTTGTAAACGTTTCCATCCAAGTAGCAAGTCGCGTGCTCCATTAATTATGCCATTGGATTGTAATAATTAAATTTTATTCTTCTGCTGAACAATTTTAATTATTGAGAGGAGCAATTGAGAACTGCAATAAAATAATGTTCTTCGTATTTTAATTAAGAGGAAAAGTCTCTTAATCTGTCCTCATTGTTATTTGCAAAATCATGTTAACTTCGAACCAGAAATTATTAGTACTTCAGTGCATTAATAAATATGGTGTTTAAATATTTTCTGTTTTATATTTTACTTGCCTAAGGAAGTCAAGTTTTCGAATAGCACTATTTGATCCCATGCTCTCCACTTGGCAAATTCCAAGATTAATTGCAGCGTTATCGGCGCGGGTAGAATGCACGTAAATGCAGTTACATAAAATATAGCCACCACTAAAAATTCTAATCTCATTTTAATTAGGAAATTTTCCAATTTTAACGTTGATATATCGAGAATTCACTTCCTTTTATCAAGTTTTACAGTGGCGGAAGGATTTTACGAAATCCATTGGCGCCTACGGCCAACACGAAACGCCTTTGGCAGCGATCGAATATAGACTGAGGATCATCTCGGATAGTCCTTTCGTCCTTACCTTCAACGCATGCTATAGAAATTAACTGGTAGGCTGAGGTACAATTTCTACTCCTCTCGTTTTCTCAAAAATTAAATATCGCCTTTGTTTCGACAAGGAAAAAGTTTAATCGATTAAATTTCCCCGATTTAATTTTAATCGAACATTAAACGAGCAGGGAGAAGAGGGGGAGGAAATAACACGTTCCAAGTATCAACTATTCATAATGAAGGAATAATGCTGGCTAATTAATTACGCATTATAAATTTATTGTGATAATTCATTATGTTTCTCATGCTCCAAATTATTTTCCATTCGTTCTGGAAATATTTGCATGCATTAACCGCCAGTACGAATGTCCGATCGTGCGCGAGCAGAAATTCCTAAGTGATTGTTTAAGACAAAGAATTCGCGGCGAAAGAATCGGGTTACTTTCTGTTTGGAAAAATCAGTGCAAGCGTATCGACGTTCGCAGGTACATAAACTGCCACGGGAATGAGGACAATGATGTATCGATAATAGTACTTATTCCACGCCGACAGAAAATCGATTGGATTGATGCGAATCGACTGGCTGGAGTGGAAAGAATTCTTCCCTTCGATTACAATACAGTTGACTGGAGGATTCCGAACTCCTTCATCCTATTTTTACTTAAAATCGTATAAGCTCTTAAATGACGAAGTATTCACAAACATTTATTAGATATAATAGTTGTTAAAATTTTGTATGTAAAAAGACATGTACATAATATATAAAATTTCTTGATCCTAATTCTACTTAAGGCTGTGTAAACCCTTAAATGACAAAGCGTTCAATTTTTTTAGTTATATTATATGTAACAGGGTTTAAAGTTTGTATATGTAAAAACATGTACATAATATGTAAAATTCCTCGATCCTAGTTTAAAATTGTCAATTTTTTCAAGTAAACTACCGACAGAATAAAATTGTTTGTTTCAATTATAATTAACAATCAAATGCCACGCTGTTCATGACGAACGCGGTATAAACGTCCCTCACTTCCGGAGTACATTGAAATAGAACCTTTTCACCTTTCCTTGCAAGAATGAATCGGAAATCGGTATTTGACGTTAATACTAACCGTGCAATCGATTTTTTACGGGAAGTTTAAATAATCGTTCATATTACAACAATTCAATTTGTAAATGTAAAATTGTCACTGGCATAATTACGAGTGCGAATCGCACGAACCTCTTTCTGCAACTGCTTTCTATTCTTCTAGTCGAAGAGTCCGTAATTCATTAGCAAAATACTGGTCTGAAGTACCTTTGACTTAACGTTCTCAAAATTATTCGCAAGACTCATGTTTCCTTTGATTACACTACATTCAACAATAATAATAATAAATAATCCTATTTTTACGTAACGTCTTCATTATCAAAGAGAAATTGTCGATTTCGAAGAAGAGTATAAATTTTGACGTGAAAAATTGGAATATTTATGTTATCCACGACAGTAAGGACCTACGTAATGAGTACTCAGGATAGACTAAAGATAGTGTTTGTCTTCATTATCAAAAACCTTGAGTAGAAATAGAATTATTT
>NW_017178268.1:302444-305490 GCF_001652005.2 Ceratina calcarata
ATTATTATTATTATTATTATTATTATTGGTTTCAGTCTATCCTTATTACTGACAATAAATCAGTAAGTAGAAATTGTGAGGCGAACAGGACATTTCCCATATACTGTCGATCCACAAAACTGCCACAGAGTTCCTTTATTACTATTCAATTCCGAGTTCGAAGTGTCAGTCAGGATGTAAAAGTTGGTGGCTATAACGATGCCTAAATATTCAACAGAGTGATTCATCGTGACTCGTAACTATCATCGTACTTTGTACACGATTTATGTACACACACTTTCGATCATCCGGATTCTTTTAATCGATCTCATAGTGCAGAACGCGTGTCCACGACGGATTTGTTGAGGGATCTTACATCATTCACGTGATTCTATCATCATATGCGCACATGTCTGGAGACGATAACGCCTCTGGACTTTGGAGTTGAAGATTAATTTTAGAGACTAAAATAATGAACACGTACGAGGTGAAGATACGTTTATGTACATGTACTACCGTTTTTTGTCCGAAACAGGAAAGAAAACTTTCGGTGCAATTTTCAACTCGATTTTCCGTAGCCACGTTTTTTCCATTAACGTTTTCCGGTCGATTTTGTATACAGTAGGATAAACGTTAACATAATGAGGTCTCTGTGCGCTGAGTGTTTATGCATGTCATATAATCCTGTGAATGAATGAGACGAATAGATTATAGGCACGGAAACACGAGATCTGTTTCTACAATTATCATTTGCAAAATAGCATTTTCTACGTAATAAAACATCGACAGAATTAATTAAGAAGCTACTGGAATATTTTAAGTAGACAAAAAAGGATGTTTGTGTACCACGTCTTCCACTGTTTTAAATATAATTTATACGTGTCACACAATTTCCAAGTAAATTAAAGGTCTCTTTGGTAGTGTAAAAAGTATTGATCGGGCAAAGGACTGCCTCATCAGCTGAGGATAACCGCCGGCTGCTTTCTAAAAAAAAAACCACACGAATTGATTTTAATATGAATTGTATCGAATCCACAATGAAAACCAAAAGGGGAACGATTAGCATTTCTCCTTAACATTTCTTTCCATTATTTTTCACGACATTTGTAGTCAGGGAAGCGGAAGAGTATTTTTAGCGTGAAATTGTTTTTTTAAAATTCCGCGTTTCGACTGAACAATCGAAACAAATAGGACGTTTCCGTGGACGTCTGGTACACAGAGATACGAGAAGAAAAAAAGGAGACCGGTCGATATATCACGTAGGCATTTCCTCGCAAGGGACGGGTCGCCAGGGGACGCCATGCGTCCCGTCGCGTCACGTCACGGCGCTACCGTAGTTTCCGTTTCGTATCCCGAGGCGCGATTGTCAGGCAATCGTATTTAGCCGTGGCCGCGTGGTGCCGGCATCTCAGTCGTGTCTACGCTGTCAGTTCGTTCGATTTCAAACAGAATCCAGTTTCGCCAGCGACGATACGCAGAGAGATCAGCAGTTTGAGCGACAATTAAACGAGAGCGAGTAATCGTCACACCGGACGAGTTGAAAATATCGCATTTCCCGTTGTGCGCGAACCGCATCGGTTAGATCGGAACAATCGGCTGTTCACGGTTGAACAGTGAAGACGAATAACCACAGAGAAAGGTAAGCCACAAATTTATTTAATTTTATGTAAAGGAAAAAAAAAAATCGCCACCCGGGCGACCGTAGTTTCACTTGAAAGTCTGCTGCCGGAATCCAGGAGATTTGAATTCGTGGTACGAAATTCCGTAACGACGGTATAACGAGTCTAATCCGAATTAAATAAGGGGATTCCTGTTGTACGTTTCAATCCGTCGCGTTTTTTTCCATAGAGAATAGGCCAGTGATTGGGATAATTCCGTTGGCCTCTCCAGTCACTATAACGCCGCGTGATCGGACCTCTCGAACCGTTCTAACAGCATTCGGGATGATGTAACGGTGTTCAGTCGCCGGGTATAGTCAGTACGTCTCGTTTAAAAAAAAAAAAAAAAAAAATAGTAAAACGAAATTAAGGATCTGTAATCGAAATCGCGTCAAGTGAAAGTCCCGTTAATTTCGTCTACGGTCCAGAGTACCGAATTTCTCCTTTTTGCGACGGTAAAACCGACAATTGCCAATATAATCGATCATGAGATGATCCGATAGATTAACCTTCCGGTCGTTTAGTATCTGCATAAAAGTATAATAATCGGAATTGTAGTAATGAAGGGGAATGGGACATAAATTTCTATCAAGAAACGCCTCGTACCCAGCAGCGTAGCCAGTGTAGGATGGACACGTCGCTTATGTTTGTACGCGAAGGTTCGACGTTAACGTTTGTGGTTTGTGTGCGTACCGAGTACTAACGAGTACGTACGGTCGCACGAACGTTCGCCTGTGCGTGCATACTCTATTATGTGATAAACAAATTCGAGGCAACACGCGAATAGTAAAAATAGTCAGGAATTTTCCCTTGCCCTACTCTCTCTTTCCTTATCTAGTTCATTTTCCCCTGAATGTTGTTCCGACATACGACAGAAATATTTCTGCTAGTTTTTACTGAAGGAAGAGTTCTCCGTCTTACGTTTAGAGAGCATGGAAAGTTTTCGGTTAAACTGGCAATGAATTGTGCTTGATTAAATTCGATTCTTAATCATTTGAGTAGTAACATTTCTAACAATGTAATTATAGTTCGATTTACATACTGCTTGTAACAATGAACGTATGCAGCTGGTAATGAACTCGAATTTTAAGTCTATGCGTCACTCGTACGTTGATTTGCGTACAAAGAAAGCTGATCAACATGGTGTATGCTTTGTTCTCATGTTAATGTTCACTACATTTTATAGTTAACGTAATTATTTATTCGTAGTTTGCCAGAGATCAAACTTTTAAAATCTGCTTTCAAAATGTATTTGCATAGCCTCTGTAAACGCGTGCCAATTTTCGTACCGAAGTTTCCGCGATGTGTCACACCTGTTGAGCTGTTTGATAACATTTCTTCATCCATTGCCCGTTCTTGTCGAAACATTAATGTTCTACGACTAACATAAGTAATCAAATTCCTGGAAT
>NW_017178268.1:306009-309949 GCF_001652005.2 Ceratina calcarata
ATTTATTCTATATTTCTATATATCTTGTCATAAATGAAACAAACACGATTATTTATCATAAGAATTCAAGATGTAACTTTTTTAATAGCCTCGACTAAAATTTTCTACAGTGTTTTATTAACGTGACATGTAATAACTGCTACTATTTGAATACTTTGTCATCCGCTGGTCTCGAACAATCTTAAATAAAAACAGGGCCAAGGAGTAATATATTATATGCATATATTATTATACATACAAATTTGAACAACTATGTCCAAAAACTGTTCGAATTTGAGTGCTTTGTGACTGTTTTTATTTAAGGCCTCATAAAACCTTAATAACTGGCCGTTTGCCAAACGATTAACGCGTTGACGCGACGTCGCGCGTCGGGTCGATGTCGTCGTCGACGTTTGCAATTTCATCGGTAATCAAGCATGTGGGGTGGTACATTCGACCACCGGAAACTTCAATTCGATTAGGGTCGATTAGTGGCATTGGTTTGATCCGGCTCCACCGTGCGCACCGTTCGAAAGAAAACAACTTTTATACTTTGAACAATCGTATAAATCACTCAATTACGATTTGCTTCATTGAAAATAAACATCAACAGGTCCAGAAAATATACCGGGCTACCGTACAACATCCATCCATCATTTAAATCGATTTTATCGGGCTGTGCGTATCATAACAATAATAATTAAGAGATACATAGCTACATGATCTGGAATGACCCTTGAAACTCAATCAACCTTGCTCACTTCGTATCTGGCTCGCACCGACTCGAGTGGCCCCCCCTCTCCCCATTTACAAGTGAAATTTAAAAACTACCTCCTTTTATCTCGAGCGCTATCCGGTTTCTCTACTCTCCTCTGATAACGAGTGTCACTCTACTTACATAGAAAGCGAAATAGATGTCGTTCTTAGAATTTGATTACAATAAATAGTCGATGATATCGCAATTGATATCGTTAATCAAAGAAACGAAAAAAATTTTATTGCAATTTTCCGAGGAAATCGTAGAAAACACGATTTCGATTAGATGCAAGGAAATTTGATTAGAATCTCTCGTGCGATGCCGCGTTTAATCATGGCCGGTACTCAATTAGCCGAGGTTCTTCGGTTCCCCACCCGAAACGAGTTTTAAAACTCCCACGAAAGCCGTTGCGGTCGATAAAAGGATTACGTGGTTTCTAATTTTGCGGGTTCCACGGAAATTTCCTGCGAATCATACACCAAGAAGATTGTCAACGATTGATCTTATTAAATCGTTAAAGCCCTGGTTAAATCCTCTGAAAGGTGTGCATTATCGTAAATTTTCGCGTCAACGAGCAGATAATAGACGGGCAGGCTTAGCCGAGAAATCTGTTTATTCATCGTTTGTGTCCGAGTAAAAAATTGAGTATCGTGTGACAAGATCCTCGTACGTATCTATTAGAAGGGGCATTTATTTAAATAAGCTAGTTATTAATAATTCATCGAGTTCGTTGTCGTTTGTCAGAGGCGGTTTCGTTCCCCGGGATTTCGCGACTTGGTCAATTTTCCTCTTGGGACATTTTGCCGATAAACGTGATTCGCGTGCGGTCGGACAAATTCCACTCTGTCGCGACACCTTTCTCCCGCTGCGTCTAGCAGGCGAGTCGGAAGTGCACGGTTCCGTATCTCCTCCGTCATGCGAGTTTGGAACCAGTTCGTTACGCGATACGAAGAAACCGAAATCGCCAGCTGCGGAACTGGTCTAGCAGCCGCGTATGCATATATCATTCAAAGTTCCACGGCACCGCGGCGACTCTTATCTAACTGCCCTTGCACGCTTTCTTTCGAGGAAAATATGCACCCGCGTCGAGTAGCGCCGATAAGCTAACATTTAACACGCGATTACACCGTGAAAGCAGTTGACGGAGATCATTGTAATTATGTGCAACGCTGGGAGGACAGTGTGGCTTGCACTGGGTTCATACTCTCACGATCAGTGACTCATATACATCATATACATATGTAGATTGATGTAGATATTTAAACGTCGTCCCATCGTCGGTTTTTGCGTCGAAACGCCGGGACTTGCGTCACGTTGAGTGTTCAGTTACTGGCGTGATCCACGTATCCTACAATTATTGTCGTCGTCACCTCGCGTCGTGACGTTCGACCGTCTTCTGAAATCGGTCTTTTTAGACCCATGATCAATGGACGTCCAGCGGGACGAGGCAAACTCCAAGGAATTCGACTTTTTCTTAGTGTAATGCGAACTTTGGACGCCAATTTAACTAAGCGACCCGAATTTTTTATGACCGTCACAAATCATTCGGTACCAGCCTAGGTCAGCTGATCTGATCCTTCGATAAGGTGACTGGAGGACAGTCAATTATTTTGCAATTACCATAGAATCGATCGTCACGATCGAATCGATGTTGTCGCGTGTACGATCGCGTTCGCGTGATACCGTTTTCGGCGTGCAATCATGGAAAATGTTTCCAGAACGTCGCGTGACGCAACGGTGGTTTTCACTTTCCTAACTCGGCCGGTCCGGTTGAGAACCGCTGGCCAACGCTCATGTAACACGCGGACGAGGAAGCGTACGAGGCAATACGGCTAGGTACGTGATTCTCTCCCGTGCGTATTCCGGCACGGTTCACGCGTGCACGCGCTCGAACGCATGCGCATTATCGTGATCACGCACGTGACAAGCGCCGGCATATGCGTGTTTGTTTTAGAAGGGTTAAATAACGTTATTCCGAAACATTGATTCCCGAAACGTTTATCCTTTCAGCGGCTGGTCAATCGTAATAGAAGTACGATGTGCAGTTTTCATTTCATTAGAGACATTACACTTCTGTAATAAAAATTCGCAGTTGCGATTAGGCGAAAGTCTCTATGCTCGTTACTCTCAGCGATCAACGTCCAGCTCAAATCTCTACCTGTACGATTTTCACATAATGTAAGAAATAGTCTTACAGATTTTTAATTGTAATGTTAATGCATTCCTTTAAATCTCAATTGACAATTGGAATACTCTTTAACACTGAAACTACCTGAACCAGTCAAAAGAACTGGTTTTGAATGGAGAAATTCATGATTCATTACAAAATGTTAATTGAGAATTAAAATTTGAATCCGTTCCAAATAATTTTAATTCTTGATTAATGAAATCTGTATAAAAATCTGGTATAGATTTCGCCTTAGTCAATTCTTAAATAAATGGAAAGAGTTTACATACGTATATTTCCATAAATGTACATGTTTAACACATTGCCCTGATTTTTGTCATACGTGATTATAAATAAATTAATATTTAATGCAGCATTAATAACGCAGTCCAAGTCTTGACCGGAATATTAGTTAAATATACATTCGTGGTCACAGAAGTGTATTGTTAATGTTACACAGTATTCACACGCTAAATAATTTACATGGCAAATATACTCGATGAACATTTAAAGTATTGTATTTGTCATGTCGGAGGACATGCTAATGTTTCTTAAATATTTGAAATCAATTAATAGCTATTTGCCAAATACTTTCAAGCAGCCATGTTAAAAAGCTTTTTTCTACTGATACCCTGAAATATTTAAGTATTTAATCAGACGTCAGGCATTTCTATTTTCTTCGTACGTTTCATACTTCTCTATCCATTTAGAAATTAATGAATAGTTACTCTCATCTGATTTCTTACTTATAAAATCATTAGAAACAATTTATTTATGACCCATATATTATATTTAAATACACTATAAAATATTTTAAGTATGACTAATTATACAATTTAAAGAAACATCTTTACTTAAAGATTAATGATAAATTTTCTATTGTCATTTGAAATTCAACTTCAATGAAATCTCGAGACTTTCGTTTTTAATGACATACTTTCAAAAATTTATTTAGCATTAATCTTCAGCATTAATTTCGATCCGCAGTATTATGTACTTACAAACTGCTACATGTGTGTATTACTGCGGTGTTTTGC
>NW_017178268.1:310164-311017 GCF_001652005.2 Ceratina calcarata
TCTAAAGCAAGTAGAAGTTCATAATGATTTAAAATGTTTCTTTTCTCAATTCGCAGTAATAGGCACGCAGTAATTAAACATTCGACAGTAACTGACCTGTAATAATGTACGCACGACCGCAGTAATACCTACAAGTGGATCTTACCTTGTAATACTTCTTTATTAATTTAAATCATTAAAGTAGATAATAAAATTAATTTTCTTCTTATAAAATAATCCTTGAGCATTCATTAAAACAACAAACTAAAAGCTACCCTACAGTAGATTTGGGTATTTATTACTGCGAAGTAGAAATGTGGTTAACCTTTAAAGCTATTGATTTAAGTTGCAAATAAATAAAAGCTTTCAGTTTTCTGAGGATTTCAGTTCCTCTTAATAATTCCTAGTGATTCGGTTAATTTTTGCAGACAAAGTTAAAATTTCGCTTACGCACTTTTTGGGTTACTATACGAATACTGGTTGTTCTTACATCGACACGGGAAGTTTTACGTGTATAACGAATCGTGTTCCAATGAAATTCACACGAAGAATGTCTTAAAAATATTTTTATGAACAGACCGGAGATAAACATTCGTGGATTTAACTTCGACCTTCATTCCTAAATGTTTAACGCATTTTTTGCCTTCACGTGCGTGGATAAAACATGCAAGCAGTCACGTATCTTCATGGATATAAGCATATTCGATAGTATAAAAGTATAGTGTCCGAAACCTTCGGACGAACGCTTGCGATATTAATTAGTAAAAGGAGTAGGGGTAAAATATTGATAGTTATTTTGGTATAGATTTTTCTGAAACCGTGTCAGGGTCTCGACACTTTTTTATCTCTCTCAAAATCTGAATAAGAAATACGG
>NW_017178268.1:311038-314537 GCF_001652005.2 Ceratina calcarata
AGTATTTCAATAAGAATGTGCTTTAAACAGACATTAATTTTGTCATTCAATTATTGTAGCATATATTTTGTAGACATTGTAAAGTTTATCATGTAAATGTAGTAATATGCTATCTACTTTTGATATTCTGTATTTTATAAAATTACACAGTGTATGCATTTTCTATGCATTAAATGCGAATGAATAAAATCAGCAATTCATGTATTAAATTTCAAGTGAGTTTAGCTCGAGAAAAAAAGAAGCCCGACATTGAGCCTCTGAAGGTTCAACGCCATTTGAGCGCGTCGCCTTCGCGACGTGATTTAGAGCGTGTTGCCCCATTCACCGTTTGAAAAATCCTTCCGGTACGGTCCGACTCGCTTGGGGCAGCGTCGACGCGTCTCCTTTCTGTTATCCAGTCCAGTGAACTTGCGTCTGCCCGTTTCCCATGTTAGCGCCGCTTTTCGAGTGCATCCATACACATTCTTCGCTGCGACCACGTATGATTGCGTGGCGCGTTCCACGATCACGACGCGTACGGTGCGGCGCGGGAATTCACAACGCACGTCGTCGATAGGAGCCCTAGAGGATCGCGCGGCCGGTCGAAAGACTGAACGAATACACCATTCGCCGGTTTCAGGTGGCGAGAGCAGCAAAACGAGCCGCTATTGGTTCAGACCATCTCAGCTGAGCCGTAATGTTCGACCGGCACGACGTGGTCGCAACGTGTCTGCTTTTAGGCCTTCCTTTATATCAAACATCGGCCAACTATTATATTATCGTAGCTACGGCTTTGCTTATGCAATTGTCTCACTGTTCCTAGAATCTTATTTCCTCGTGTCCATACAGTTTTATTATCCAAATGATTAATTATCCTCTAAAAAGTTTGAGGAAGTACTCTAATTTATGTGTGCCTCGTTACTAGCTTGAAACGTTTTGTACTCTGCATACAAGTTAGAAAAGATTAATAGCCAGTGAATGTCGCATGAACGTAAAAGAACGATTTCTAATATTTTCCTCGATACTCTATAGTTATTAATTATATCAACTGTTTGTAAATGCAAAATAACTACACGAGGATCTGAATTCTGAAATGTATTCCGTGTAAGCAATATGAATGAATATGAAATAGAAATTCACAACGCCCAAAGTAAAGTATAATCTGTAGTATTAGAGGAGGAAACAAATCATTGGTTGTTTCACGTACAATTCAAGATTGTTCGGTCGCGGTGCTTGAATTAAGTCATAAATTTTCACGAATGCGATAGCTAAGAACATTGGGTCGAGGTTACACCGGTGATGTAACGGGTGGAGCAAGTCGGTTAGGCTCGGTGGCTACGTGAAGGATTATCGTTGCGAAAAACTTGGCCAAAAATCGTTTATATTCGGCATCCGTTAAAAATAAGCGGTAACGGCGAACAATGTTCGAACGTAACAATAAG
Source organism: Ceratina calcarata (assembly GCF_001652005.2). Classification (NCBI taxonomy): domain Eukaryota; kingdom Metazoa; phylum Arthropoda; class Insecta; order Hymenoptera; family Apidae; genus Ceratina; species Ceratina calcarata. The sequence goes on from NW_017178268.1 coordinate 312,460, forward strand.
TTATACATAAATACGTGCTCGTTCTATTTTTATCTGAACGTATGAATTTTAATAATCGCCGCGCACGCTCGTTGCGGGCATCGTTTTAAAAATAGTCCGATGCTTGTTCATTCAGATTTCTGAATTTTTCATACACCCTACTTTGCCAATTGTTTTCGTCTTTAATTAAAACGGGCGAGCCTTATGCCGCGTGGATTTAACGAGTGTTCCTTGAATGCCAAATATAGCGCACGCCATGTACAAAGTCGGTGTAATGGGAAGCTTGATAACGATACCTATCTATTGACTCCTCGATGCAGAATGAGTTAACTACCGTTCTTAGAATAATTAAAATGCGACGTACGCGAAAATAAATATATGTATATTATCACGTTAACTTTTATGCAAAGTAAAACGTTTATGATATCAGTTACCAGAAATGGTGAAAGCTTCTTTTGACATGCGTAAATAAACTACGATAAGAAGGTCGATAATCAGAAAAGTTTGTCGACCTCTGATGTAAAATAATTTGACATAATATCAGAGCCAGCTAATTGGGATTTCACTGAAATAGGAAGATAATAAAGCAATATACTAGATAACTTCGTCTGTTTCCAGATTCGTTTCGTAATATGAGAAGCTCTGCAAAAATCACATAATTGATATTGCAAAAGAAATGAAAAATAAATGTTTCTATTGCACCGCGTTATGAATAGAACACAGATTTTTATGCAATTATAGAAAATTCGCATGTGCAATCACGTACGCAATTCTCCAAAACTACATAAAACAATTAAATCTCACATTATGAAATTATATAAATGTATTGCGTCCCTTAAAATATGTTTAAACAAATATGATTTTGCATAAAAATTCGCAGTGTAGTTAAGAGTATAAAGAAATTATACTGACGAATTACATAAATTAATTTTATATAATCACGTGACACATTTATATCTTGGACTTAGTTACAGCGAACCGATTTGCCAACATTTGTGTCTTATCAAGGCCGGCCCGTATCGTTCGTTTCGTATTTATCGCCTCATTATTCCAAACAGAATAAAATAAAACGAAACTCATAAAGAATTCCACCCGGCGCATTTCCGTTCGCAGATGTCACTAAATAAAATAATCCGAGAATCATTCTATCAATCGGATGGTCAAGTTCAGCCAATGATCAATGGGACTGCGAGAGCCATTAACCGCGCAACCTTGGCACCAGCTGCGATTGCAACAGCGTCAAGGTGGTTGCAAGGCGCGCGGCAATTTACTTACTACACACGCACGCATCGCATGCTTACCCTTTTGACGCAGCGGATAAATGCGTCCCGCGATCGACCTTGACTAACGCGTTTCGATCCGCGGTACCACAACCTCCATCGAACGGGTTCTATGTATATCGAGCAATAGCGCACTTGAACAACCGACGCCTTTATCGATTCTACTCGCGGCTGACCGATTCCTTGAATAATTAAAGAAACAAGAGTCCGATAAGAGATATCGATGTTCATACAAGAAAATGTCCCGTGCGCTGCTTTGATAAGATTTTTTTTAATAGATGCAGCTTTCTTATCGATCGATGTTCGTTATCGATGGTACGTGTCCCCGTCGTGTATGCCACAAGTGTCTATAATGCGCAGAAAGTTCGCAACGTGACGGGAAACACGTGAATCCCGGCGAGGCGATGAATTGCGTATAAACTGTGTAGCACAAGCATTGCGTAACCGGGGCAATGATCGCCGGCGGAATAATTCATAATTTCCTTGCTCGGTTTACCTATCTTCGTGAACTCTCGGCGAATTCGCTTTTTCCCTGTCTAGTTCGCTGAATAAGTATCATACTTATATCTTGCGAACACGGATTGTGTCAATGATTACTGACAAGGGTTATCGCAAGTTCGATACTTTCAATTTTCCTTCTTGTACGATCCTACATAATTCTTTTCGAGATATTGAGAAACTTTTTCTACGACGATTTTTAATTTATTCAGTGTCAATCTAATGATTTTTGCAAACATTTGCATGTCTAGATAGATATTTTATCTTTTAAAAGCTCGTTAATTTTCTGTGAATAAGTAGCTACAGTGATAGGTTTTAACT
>NW_017178268.1:314748-317690 GCF_001652005.2 Ceratina calcarata
TTTAATAGACGTTGATTAGACTTCGAAGAAATAAAATTATATTTCCGAATGACTTTCTCTAATGCAAAACTTTTAATTAGGATTTCTCAATGTTAACAGATATGTATCTATAAAGTTCATAGGCTGTAGAAATTATAAATTGTTTTAATCTACGTTATCGCGGAGTACCTCCTAATCTAACCTAATCCGACCTAAGATAACAATATAAATTTTACAAGACCGATCGAATGATTTTCATGCCAAGGACAAGAGTTCATCAACGATAATAAATCATTTATTAATAAGAATTCCACGTGTAGTCCGTGCATGAATTACGAATCATCCACCGCGAATACGTAATCATATCGCATTTTTTAAGTTTACGATTAGACATTATATTTTCAATAACTACTGAAAGTAGCATGCCGACCTTTCACGACGATCTCTACCGACAGACACGCAACCCCGCTTCAACCAGTTCAATCCCGACCCCGGCATCCTTAAGCGTCCACCCTATTTCTACCCTCAGTGATTTCCTTTCAAAGCAAACGGTCTCCCTAAAAATTCTGGCGCCATCTCAACCGTTTCGTCCCTTGCCTCTCTCCAACAGCGTCTTTCATACTTCCTACTGAATGCTATCATTTACCGGATTGGTATCCCGTACCAACAATTCTCTCAGAAATATTCGTTAGAAAAAGCGTTTCTCGGTATATAATTTCAATTGCAAAGAAATGATAAAGAACAAGAAAGGAGTGGTTTAGGAAAATTGAGAGATTAGGATAATTGAGTAATGTATGTTGTAGGGGTGTTCTACAACATTGACTTATTTATTTAAAATAGACAAAGTACAAGAATTAAGCGTAGTAAAGTAAATTATTGATAATGTAGAAGTCCAAGCCAATCCTATCGAAAACTGGCAAAACCATATATTGTAGGATATTAGAAATTTTCTAAATTGTATTTCTATTACATTCCTTCAACTTTTGCTGGAGGTCTTATCGGCTCATACGACCTTACGGTTAATTTTGATCTGAACCTTGGGAAAAATAGCCTGGAAAGTGAATGTCAAGGCGCTCAGCTGTCGTCGTGGGTCAACAGACCCAGGCTGGAAGTTTCGAGCAGGATCGCTTTCACGAATAGTAGTGGTGGTGGATACGTCCTGTGAACCCGAACGGCGCCGGTAGGCTGCGAGCCTGCGCTGAAAGAAGGGCGCGTGATACCGGCTCCCAGTCGATAGACGACCTCGTTCGGGCTTCCACGGGAGGTACATCAGGGTTGCGTAACAAGTTCGTTCGCGTTTCACCCAGAAGGGCATCGAATGTCTTTTTCATTTCTGCACTAAACCCGATCGAGGGTGCGTGTACTTGTGTCGCCTTCCGCACTATCGCATTCTTCCTCTCTCAACAAGTATCATTCAGTCCTTTGGCTTACTTAACTTGGTAACATGCTCCGATCGTTCACAGTAAGCATTAAGCAATTTGACACATCGATGGTATCGATTTTCCTACTCGGAATGTCCTGTCTCGATCGCTCGGTTTCAACGGGATTTTGCTTACGTTCCGTGACGTTTACACGATTGACCTAGAATGTACCGGTGAACAGATGAACAGGTACAGTTTTCTAATTTCAGATGAGATTGATGCGGATATAATGAATTTCTTACTCTCTCGTATACGATCATTTTCCGAGAAGGAGTTTGACGTATCATTACATCTTTTTTACGCCGTCCCAGGCGTCAGTAATAACTGTTTTATAAAAAAATTGTTTGAATAAACATTTGCATAAAGATTTATTAGACGACTTTCTGCATGCCTCCACTTTGTACATGTCTAAATACTAAATATGAAACGGATTACGTTTAAATGAATGTCAAATTAGATTTTTAAATCGTATGAACAGGTATTTCGACGCGTCTCGTTAATGTCTTGATAGAGTAGATTACAAAATTATCATTTCAATGCGCATCCTCTCGTTGACGCCATTTGATGCAATGATTTCAATTAAAACTGTGTAGTGTAGCTTTTTAAAAAATAAAGAAAGGACGAATGGAACGAAATTTTTTTGTAAGTAGAGTGATGATCGACGTCTGTCGAACGCAATCAACCAAGGGGGAAGGTGACATGATTTTGCGTCAATCATGTAGTTACGTGTTGCACCCATTTATCCCGTCTATATACTGTTTTGCATGCGTTTACGTCGGTTATACATGGACGCATACGTGTGTATATGAAACAATTCCATTTTGTGCTACTAATTTCCATACGATTTACTTGTTTTCGTCAAACCACGTATTTTCACGTCTAATTCTTCATACGTAATAACGACAGAATTTATAAGTATAAATACATGAAAATGTTCCATATGCCGCACGTTCTATGCAAATGTTCATTTCTTACAATGCTTGAAGCTCATCATGTGACTCATCATTACAGAATACGTAAAAGAAATTTAATATTGCAAAAAAGATTCATATGCTATAATATATTATAATTTAAAGCTTTACGCCAATGGAATTTCCATGAATAACGAGTATAGTTTTTTTTTTTTAAGTACTCAATAATTTATCTTCATCTATGACAAGACTGGTTATGTATAAATCTGCGAGTTTGCGGAAATATCAATATCTTAGAGGTGTCTATAAGAAATCCTCGGTGTCATTTCCTCGATGATAGTTCTAGATTGTGCTAATTGCGATGCATGCATCAATACACAAGATTTATGTTATTAAACTGCCGACTTTATGCATTTATGAAATAATTAAATGTGCTGAAAGTATAGACTTCCCAGATGATGCCTAAATGATAGAAGACATTGCAATCTGACACAGATTCTTTTAAATGGCTACCTCTAAGCTTCCATGTTGCATAATACTGTCTAGTTATTACATAATTCAAAGTATATGTAATAACGAAATCATGCTAATGATTTAAGATATTTATTTACGAGATCTATACACGTTAGCT
>NW_017178268.1:317754-320896 GCF_001652005.2 Ceratina calcarata
TTAAGTACTCAATAATTTATCTTCATCTATGACAAGACTGGTTATGTATAAATCTGCGAGTTTGCGGAAATATCAATATCTTAGAGGTGTCTATAAGAAATCCTCGGTGTCATTTCCTCGATGATAGTTCTAGATTGTGCTAATTGCGATGCATGCATCAATACACAAGATTTATGTTATTAAACTGCCGACTTTATGCATTTATGAAATAATTAAATGTGCTGAAAGTATAGACTTCCCAGATGATGCCTAAATGATAGAAGACATTGCAATCTGACACAGATTCTTTTAAATGGCTACCTCTAAGCTTCCATGTTGCATAATACTGTCTAGTTATTACATAATTCAAAGTATATGTAATAACGAAATCATGCTAATGATTTAAGATATTTATTTACGAGATCTATACACGTTAGCTTGCTTATGATTATCTCCTCCAATTGCAATTTATTTTCATGCAGCACTGCTCAAGCAGGCTTTCTTAGTTTTAAGAAGAAGAATTGTAATAGACACGGTTTTGTTGCTGAAATAATTTGTCATTAGTAAAAATAATATTTACTTCGTACATTAACATAAATGTTTATTACTACAAGCTAATTTCGCATGCAGACATAGATAATGTGAAATATTCTCTCTTTATCTCTAACGCTCTCCATTAGTTAGTCAGTCGCTTTATAATTAGATCTAAGTATTTTCTATATACAGGGTGTAAAGAGTGTTAGAGCCGGAAATGGAAATTGCCGATCCTTGCCGCTCGCAGGTAGAACAGGTGGTCGGAAAATTGTGGACTGAAAAGTGAGAGTGACCTGCGAACGGCAAGAATCGACAGGATGACTCATTGACCGTGACCCATCTTCCTCGTAGCAGGTATACTTGCGGATGACTGGGAAAGTCTAATCTGTACTCTGTACTGATTTTCCAGTCCTTTTAAATTCAATGTTCATTCTTCAGCTCTCATTTCACGAACTCGTCATTTCAGTTGAAGGGGTTAATCAATTTTTTCCCGAGGATATGCGATATTTATTATTAAATATCGATCAGATTTGTTATTTTTTTATGGTATCTTCGTTTGGTTTTAGAAGTGAGGGCGAAATGGCGCCTAACATTACTAATGCCCCAGTGTTGAACGAAGAGGAGTCTACCCAGGATGCTACACATCTCAAGGCAGCCAAAACACCGTACAAAAGGGAAATCGTCTGGAGGAACGTGATTGCGTTCTCCTACCTTCATCTGAGCGCTCTTTACGGAGTATACCTCATGTTCACTTCAGCGAAGTTGCTGACAACCGCCTTCGGTGAGTCGCACACGTCAATTTTTATTAGTGCAACATTGATCAATCGTAATTATTATGATTAAACATATCGTGCATTAATTTTAATCAGTATCATAAATCTTTTCATTTTTCTTCTAGCCTTCATCTTGTATATTCTGGGCGGATTGGGAATCACAGCTGGAGCCCACAGATTATGGGCGCATAGATCGTACAAAGCGAAATGGCCACTTCAGTTATTCCTGACTTTCTGCAACACCATTGCTTTCCAAGTAAGTACGATTAATTCGCTTACATATTAACCAAGTCGGCAGCTCTTCGCATAATTAAACGAATTTGAATTAACTTCACACCATGTCCGACCGATCATCATTATTGGACTTTGTTACACTTGCTCGTAAGGAGATTCCATTTATTTTTATTTCACTTATATTACTATTTGTTATTCAAACGAAATGTAAAAATAGCGATCACGCTAGACGTGACGGAAAATAAGTAAATCGAAATTATCATACAGACCTCGTTCGACCTTTGAATCACCGTATCAGGCCAGACAAATTGTGGAATTTTAATCATGCCAATTACAGCTCTTCGTTTATCGGACGCCTTCTGATTACTTTCGCAATTAATATCCTATTTTTCCCACGTGACACTTATAAATTTTATAAGAACAAAACTTACTTTGTCATATTTTTGAAGTTGTGATCGTTGTCTAAACAAAACTAAAGTATAGGCGTCAATTAAATAAACGATATGTATTAAATCATTCAAAATGACTGGTTGTTAATGTAGAAACGCATATAAAAAATATACAGTAAGCGAAGTCAAGGGAAGTTTAGTGATAAAACAAGAAACCATTAATGGGTACTTATTGTTGAGTAGAGTCCCGATTAAGGTAATTGTTGCACGACAATTTATTCAAGATAAGTAAAATACAAGACTACTGCAGAAAAAACTGGGTGTTATGCAGTGAAGTGCAAAATTAAGTACTTCCGAAAATTATACACTCGTGTGTATCGGCTTTTAAGAGTTGAACGTTACCACAACTCCAGCTTCTTATCGTCGGGGTAAGATAATATTTAGATAATATAAACGATAATATTTAGAATACTATGACTCAGTAAATGATCAAATAATTTCAAAAAATGTATGTACTTCATTACCGTCTATATTTGTTTCGTCACAGTTTTCACGTATTTATCATTACTCGAGAAAGATATTTTTCATGCCAGTGCCATTACTCCAATGTTGAACTACGGTAAAATTTGCGAATCTTGACTGACGATATTTCGAAAACGAAATAGTCAGTCGATCCAGAATTTTTCACACATACCTATATTGATTTCGTACAAAATTTCATACAATTTTCAAGACTTCAGATTTGGGCAACAACCACCTTAAGCCAGTCATTCGATTGTAAGCAACCCTATTTCTTATATTTTTCTTCGCGTTTGTTTAGGACGCGGCAATCGATTGGGCCAGGGATCACAGGCTTCACCATAAATACAGCGAGACTGACGCGGACCCTCACAACGCGACAAGGGGATTCTTCTTCGCTCATGTGGGCTGGCTGTTGTGCAGAAAGCATCCTGATATCAAAGAGAAGGGCAAAGGAATCGATCTCAGCGATTTGCAAGCAAATCCTATCTTGGCGTTCCAGAAAAGGTAAGCCATTTGTCTTCCATCAATTTCTCCCTCTGTTATCATTAAACCTACCATGCACCGGTCAAATGACAATTTTTAAATTCTTTTATAAAAAGATAAAAAGAATACGAAAATTGTTTTGCCATATTATTCAAACTGCTACCAAATTAAAGTACCAGAACCAACACTAAGTTGCACTCAAATGAAAAAAAAAATATAAACCAGAAA
>NW_017178268.1:322518-330592 GCF_001652005.2 Ceratina calcarata
TTCTTAGTATTATATAATATCTGTTCGGATCCTTTACGAAATATATATTGATCGAACCCTGTGACTATTTTTCAGATTCATCAACCCTGCGCAGAACATTGGAGTTGCGTTGACGGCGTTAGGCGAGGGTTGGCACAACTACCACCACGTGTTCCCGTGGGATTACAAGACCGCCGAACTGGGAAACTACAAATACAACATCACAACTGCTTTCATCGATATGTGCGCGAAACTCGGCCTCGCGTACGACATGAAATACGTGCCGAAAGACGTTGTTAAGAAGCGAGTGGAGAGAACCGGCGACGGTAGCCACGAACTGTGGGGTTGGGGTGACAAGGACCAGACTCAGGAGCAGATAGACCAGACGGTCGTGATCAACGGCAAAAAGGATTGAAGACGCGTGCCGGGCTGGATTGTTCGTGCGTTTCGGTTCAGTCGAAGAAACGACCAACGTCCCACCGTCTATTCTTTGTACAGTGTTTCTTAGGGTACGGGCCCTACCGTGATAACCAATTATTAATAGTTCGAGTCATCATTTAATATCCCTTATCCCCTTCCTTTTTGGTCGCAGGTTATCGTTTCGGTTATATTCGAGTTCTATCAGAACTATTCTAGTATGTTCCTTGAAAAATATTTATATGATACATGTATATGTATATATGGTGTACGATACGCACTATGGTCCGTATTTGACAATGGAAATCTTTAATCAGCATCGTTTCCAACGAATGTTTATTACAAGCTGTAGCCGATGTCACACGAATTCGTGCGCGGTCCATCCAGAAATTGAAAACCGAATCTCTTTCGACCGTAAAAGGTCCACGGGACAAGTAAACACTTGACAAATAATGGCTCTGATGCAATTTAAGCGTGAACTCCCGTGCGACGTCGGGTTCAGTACAAGTGAAGAACGCAGTGTTATATACGGTGGTATGAATATTTCGTGCGGAATAAGAACTTTTTTATTACTCTCGTGGGAGAATGTAGCCGAATACGATTGATTCGTTAAGGTCATTTGGCTGGTTCTAAATGTCCACGTACACAGTGATCCCGAAGGAGAAGAAGATCGGACGTCGTGGCCAGTAAATTTGTTATTGAACGAACCGATGACGTTACTCCGAGGCAGCCGATAGTCTCCGAAGCTTGTCCAAAACTCGCTAGACTTCCGCGCAGTAATGAATAATTTAATCCCGTTCTCTCTTATTCGCGCGAATCAAAATATCTTTGAGTCTCAATCGAGTCACCTAGGAATATGTTTCAATTGCTAAATACCAAAAGACTAAACACATTCCGTGAGTCAGCAAACACTTATATTTTCATACCCTTGCAATCGGGCCGGGTTGAAAATATTCCAATCGGCAAAATTCACTTACAATTCTATTTTGCTATATATAATCGTTTTCGTTTTTTGCCGTTACGTATTAATTTGCGTTACTTATGTAGTTTTCATCGTTTCACCTACCATTGAAGATATTAATCCATACTAATATTAATCTCTTTATCATTCACACGTGCTTCATCTTTACTCATCTATATCGATCATCGAAGTAAGGGGACGTATTTTCTTGCCCCTCTTGTCTCGTCTTATCATTCCTAGAAAGCGGAAGCTAGCGAAGAACGCGAAACAGGCGGGGTTACTGCTGTTTCTTCTTCAATCCTCTATCCTTCCTTTACCAGATTCTCGAAATACATTACAATATTCTCGTTAATCGTTTGTTATGTAATGGGATGCCGAAGGTTTCTTTTCTAACGATGTCCAATTTGTTTTTGGAATTAATTATGATTTCTAGAGGAAACGAGTGAAGGAAAAAATCTGTAATTAATAGTATACGATTATCGCAGTAAAAATAAAGCTAACAAGTGGTACCTGACAGTTTGACGTGTTTAAGGGTTGAAATCAAAATTGAAGTACCTTTGCTAAACTTTCCTCGCAAGTATGGTAAAGAAACCAATGCTAAAGATATTTGCTGTGGCAAAAGAGGATTTGAATAATTAATTTAAAAAATGAAACGAATATATCGGAGATTATACGTTATCTTTAAGAGGAAGATATATATGTTGTATTTAAGGGAAAAATACACTGTACGATTTAAGCTTGTACATTTCTACAATTATTCGATTATTTGATTGTAAAGAAATATTGGGAGAAATAAAGAAAATGTCAAGGGACGATGGTTTTCTACACAGAGGGGAGGAAATTAAAATTATTTTCTCTAATAGCTAGATACAAATTATACATGCTAACGTGTTATATGTATATCAGTATGCAGTTTGATCGATTTCTGTGTACGTCATGGGACGAGAATTGTAGATGGGAAAGTTTCGTTTATTTATTTTTCATTAACTATCAACTGAAGCATTGTATAATCAAAAGTTTGGGTTTAATAAAGATGCAGTGTAGAACGAACATAATCAACTGTATTCTTATTGAGATCTTTACAAAATCTTGTCTTTCAATTGTAACAAATATAATTTATATTTGTAATAAAGATTTATATTAATTCGAAAGGTTGCTTTTTGTTTGTGAGAAACACGAAATATAACACAGAGCCTCAGAAGGAGACGTTAGAAAAATATTAGATTACCCGGAAGGTTCGGTGGGTGGATTAGGTCAGGTCTGAGTACATCTGAAAAATTCAAAAGAAATTTCAGGCATTTCTACAAAATTATTATGTGTGATTATGTTTATATTTAATGAACCAAGTCTTACAAAGTGAAGCAAAAATTGCAGTTACTACGTTTTGGATTTTAAGCAATTATGTTCTGAATAAAATAAGGATCAGATCGCCCTGCAATGTACCATACATTGAAACAAATTTTGTCTTCTCTAAGAATTGCGTACAATCGAATGGATATTTTTCACTATTATTACGGATAGAGTCTTCAAATTGGATAAAAGATGGAGAGAAAGAACGTAGAACAATGATTGAATTTCTTCATATTTCCATAAAAATCGGTATGAACTTTCCGACTATCATGCTCTAGTAATGGGATAACGATGATGACGATTGAGAAAAGAAAAGAAGATTGAGCCAAGGTTTAATGACGCGGTATTATCCTGGTCTTCTTCGCGTTGTACTTGGACAATTCTTCGAGCTCATTGAGACCATTTTCAAGGGTCAACTTCTTTTTCGCCATTTGGTGAAGCATATCTCTGATATCCTCGGTCTCAGACGTACGCAAGTAATCCACCATGCCGAGCTCGTTCCACATTTTAATGAAGAACGTGGCTACGCCGCTGTCGTAAGTACCGTACTCGCCGCATTTCCAGTCCCACGGGATCATGTAATGGTACGCCGGCCAAAACGAATGAGTAATGAAAAACAAACTGATGCTGTCTGGTGGTATCCTGAAATTACGAGCAGAATTAAAGAATTCTACATTTTACATTGAACAATTTTATAAAATTAAACGATTCTACATTAAACAATTAAACAAACGAAAGAAAAGAGGCGACCGATTTGAAGTACATTTTTATTTAGATAAATAACAAAATATTTTTGTAATATTCACTACAGTTTGAGAAGCTGGAGTTTCCATAGCAAAAACGAGTCCGGAAGCAGAAACGTTCTATCACCGTTTTAAAAAAGTAGCAATTTTTGTAAAAATGCATGATTTTAAAATCGACAGGTATAGAAGGGTTCCCAAACCAATTTTTGTACTCATACTTTTTTAATAGTCGTAAATCATAGTTGAAGTTTGAAGAAACTGCAGACGCGAGTATTTTACTATTTTTTTAAAAAAAGTTCAGGTGGAATGAATTCCTTGACCATCGATGACGACAGTGCCGTGAGCACTAGGCATCTTGACGAAAAGTTTAAATAGCAAACTGAGAGTATCTGAAATTAGCATTAACTTTTTCCCTTCAAGGCTCCAGATGAGTCGCGAGCTGGCCACGAGCCAAGATATATTCGTCGTGATCGCGAATCGTAGCAAGCCGGTGATTACTATAGCTCCGGACAGCGATTCGTCCCAGTACTCCAAGGGCGCGTTCACTGGTAGCAGTATACCGAATATTCCGAACAGCAGCCAGTAGAACCTTCGACATTAAATTGGCACTCTTTTCACAAACTGTTTCCAGTGCATATGAACGTGAGAAAATACACGGATCTTACTTCTTCTGGAACCAGACGTAGCCGTCTTGTTCGACGTCTCGCATATCTATAAGACGTATCATTTCATCGTAATCCATGTGCCAACTCAGCACATTGGCCATGAAGTGACTGTACAAAAATCCTTTTTTGTGATTGAAAGGATCCTTGTCTGTCCCATAGTATTTGTGATGGAGCCTGTGGTAGAGTACCCAGTCGTATATCGGTCCCTGTAAACGATGCATAATGATATTAATAAAAAAAAGGATTAAAATCGTACCAGGACTGCATATTTCTTAATTAACGCTTAAATTTCTATAAATCTCTATCGATAATCAGAAAATTCTTTAATTACGAATTAAAATAAAAATAAATCCGAATGACAAAATCTAAAAGAATGTATGAATTAATAACAGGAGTGAACCAGAGGATAGTAGATGGTGGGACAAAATATACAGAGAAGAAAGGGAAGCTATTAAGAGACGAGAAACAAGTTTATTATCATGTTCCATCCTTTTCAAGGCCGAAAGATATGAAATAAAAGATTAATACTGCTCATTCATCTGCAACCCTAAATTGCAGTGAAGTTAATGGGCGATGTTCCAGATTCTCGACCCACGTGAGATACGTACCACTCCTGCGATGGTGTGGCACAGCATTAGGAACAACCTGAGGGGCCACGCAGCCTCGAATGCCCTGTGGGTCCAAAACCTATGAGCGCCTACTGTCACCCCGAGATACGCCAGAATTGTTAACAGTAGAGCTATAATATTAATTAGTAAAAGAACATGAATATGTATTATAAAAAAAGAGGAATTCTTGTATAAGTAGATTCTAGGCCAAATTATATACAGTGTATATTTATACTAAATTATGAACTGTTACGCATTTAAGGGATTTAAATTCAAAAGAATGTATCATATTGATATGCAAAAATATACGAAATATCTTGCTACTCATTTGTGGTATGTAAATCATTTTCGTCGAAGGCCAATGTCTTTTCGCTTATTGTAGCCATATTATTTCAAATTCTCAGGGGTATAGTAAATGCCCTAATTTCTGTTTACGTCATAATTTTTATTCACTTATCTTTAACCCATTTGCATTATTAGCGTATATATGCGCTCAATTTTGCGAAAGTTCTGCAAGGGACCGGGCCGAGGTACGTTCCCTCACCACAATAGTACCAAACATTTTGCCCCGTACAGCCAAGCGTAGACACGCAAAGCAGTACGCCGCGCAATACTTAGAGCTTTATAATGCAAGTACGCGTTACTTCTTTAATTAGATTGAATTAGATCATTCAGCCTGTGCATACAGTGAGGAGTGAATATGCTTGAAACCGGNGTGGGACAAAATATACAGAGAAGAAAGGGAAGCTATTAAGAGACGCGAGAAACAAGTTTATTATCATGTTCCATCCTTTTCAAGGCCGAAAGATATGAAATAAAAGATTAATACTGCTCATTCATCTGCAACCCTAAATTGCAGTGAAGTTAATGGGCGATGTTCCAGATTCTCGACCCACGTGAGATACGTACCACTCCTGCGATGGTGTGGCACAGCATTAGGAACAACCTGAGGGGCCACGCAGCCTCGAATGCCCTGTGGGTCCAAAACCTATGAGCGCCTACTGTCACCCCGAGATACGCCAGAATTGTTAACAGTAGAGCTATAATATTAATTAGTAAAAGAACATGAATATGTATTATAAAAAAAGAGGAATTCTTGTATAAGTAGATTCTAGGCCAAATTATATACAGTGTATATTTATACTAAATTATGAACTGTTACGCATTTAAGGGATTTAAATTCAAAAGAATGTATCATATTGATATGCAAAAATATACGAAATATCTTGCTACTCATTTGTGGTATGTAAATCATTTTCGTCGAAGGCCAATGTCTTTTCGCTTATTGTAGCCATATTATTTCAAATTCTCAGGGGTATAGTAAATGCCCTAATTTCTGTTTACGTCATAATTTTTATTCACTTATCTTTAACCCATTTGCATTATTAGCGTATATATGCGCTCAATTTTGCGAAAGTTCTGCAAGGGACCGGGCCGAGGTACGTTCCCTCACCACAATAGTACCAAACATTTTGCCCCGTACAGCCAAGCGTAGACACGCAAAGCAGTACGCCGCGCAATACTTAGAGCTTTATAATGCAAGTACGCGTTACTTCTTTAATTAGATTGAATTAGATCATTCAGCCTGTGCATACAGTGAGGAGTGAATATGCTTGAAACCGGTCTGAAGAGAATTCATAGAGTTAGTATAGATAGAGTAGGCAAGCCCGGTAGGTAGGCGTCCGGTGAATAAAAAGAAAGGAAATTGGATTTGGTGGTGCTATCTTTCTCTCACGACGAAACAGAGAAGAAATAATAATACCAATTTCGTTTTTTCTCTCTTTCTATCGATGTGATGTTTCCACTTACACGCGCGCCTATGTCTTGCCTACTCTATCTATACTAACTCTATGAGAGAATTACGTTTGATTTCAGATCGCGAAATGCCAATTTCACTTCATATAAAATTTTTCCGACCACCAACCAATTCACCACCTCAAACTGATTGGAACTTACAATTAGATGTATTAATTGTGTGATGATGGAAGTGAATACTTCCTTATAATGAAATGGGATAACATTTGCATCACAAGCGCATATACATATGTATGTGTGGAACTTTACTGGTCATTATCACGAAAACGCAGATATGCGCGCTAGTTTGAAACAATTAAATACTAGTTACGTACATGAAAATAAAATAAATTTTTCAATTGGAGATTAAATATAATGAAAATCATATTGTAAAAACAAGTTTTAATTTTCGAAACATTTAAAATGATCATTCAATTATTCTTGAAATTTTGCCGATTCGGACCAATTTCGCACTTTTTCGGATGATGCAAATGGGATAAACCAGCGATTAGGAATTGCTACGTAAACAGAAATTGGGGTACTTACTATACACAATGAACTAGAACATTGCTGTTTCTTTGGACTTTGGAATGAAACTTACTGAAGAATACGGTCATCCATTTAGCGCTGGTGAGTGCAAACCAGAAGCCGTATAGTCCGAGAACGTGGAGATGGATGTACCACAAAATAACCGCCCATTGCATCTCCTTGTTTTTCACTGATTTCTTCTCCGACATTTTCCCAACTCTGTGGTGAATAACGAGACCACGCACTTCCCTTTGCTACGACGTAGGAATCTTCTACTCACTTGTTCTCGATCCAGACACGTTTCAAACTTTCAGCTACTCATACTGTATAAATAAAAATCGTGCCAATAGAACTCGTTAGAAATGGAGGTAATGAAAAACGTGAAACGAAAACGTGATTCGTGAATCGAATCTACGCTAGTGAAAATCGTAAACGAGATTCTGTCTAGATTCTGATCTGTTTGAATCGACGATCTATTGCACAGTCACAGGGTTTTGCAATATACAGGATTTAGGTATAATAAGAAGGAAAGGAAACGAATAATCGTATCGCGTTTTGAGAACGTATACCTGGCTGTCCACGTGAGACGATGCAAGCTTCTGAGTGATCCGAAAACAACTACTTAAACTAATGCCGGCCGCGAACCTCTTCGATTAACCCTGTGGCCTCAGTTCGAATTTCATTAATGCCCAACAATTTACACCGTCATTTCCTTCTGTTCCTGCGTTCTCTTGTGTTGCAAACTTAAATTCTATTCATTCTTGATCGAAAAGACGTATTGTTGAACGCCGATGACTGTGACCATTAAACGGCGCTTGATTTTTATGTCGCACTGTTTTTATATTTATTATTAATATTAATAATATTCAAAACTTATTGGTGTACAGTAATAAATTAAAGTGAAATTAAATATAACAAATCATTAGATTATCATATTATATTTCATATATTCATTATATCATATTATTATTAGAAGGTTTTTAAAATCTTTTTAAAAAAGCTACAGATTATAATCGTTTATGCTTAAAA
>NW_017178268.1:330613-331715 GCF_001652005.2 Ceratina calcarata
TATTTCTAATCGAGTATTCCTTCTATGTATGAGAACTAATTTTATCGTGATCCTTGACTGTTATAAAATTATAACATATCAGTTATAAAATCATAAACTATAAACAAATAAATCAAAATAATCAGTTATGAAATGGTTATTTCTCTCTTTATCTCATATAGTGAGACATTCTTAAATAACTTGTGGTATTTTATCTAATTGTAAATTCTTATAATTGTCATCTTGTCTCTGAGTCCATTGATAATCTTACAAGCAAAAGAGATTAAAATTGGTTATAGAAATCCACTTGAAAGGATCGTGTTTACGATGGATGAACGAACCGACAGATCGCACTCATGATAAGAAGGAAAAGGAAAGAGAAAAGAGAAAAGAGAAAGGAAATACGGGCTCGTCGAGTAGCTTATGTTTGACAATGATCCTTGTACCTGCGGTGTTAACAGCTTAAACCCCCTCTTAATTACTTCAGAGGTAGTGTCGAACATGGGACACTCGAAATATGAATCGAGCTGTACTTTTTCCTTTGAAAATCAGTAACGAAATTATCAAAAATCGTGTAAATACATTAAAAAAATCGTCCATAAGCAAGACAAAATATAAATAAATTTCACTAGAAATAATCCAGCGAATAGTCATATTCCCAATAATAATAATCCCCTACAAAATGAGCGTACATACGTCCCCCTACGTCCATCCGTTCGGGAGATATTGACGGAAAACGAAATTTATTGTCAAAAGTGAAAGTGCTTGGCTAAAAAGTTCATCGTGGCGCCATCTAGCGTTCACGGCTGCGAACATGCTTGACTGCACTATGTACGGCAATATTTCTGCAATTGTCGTTTTTCCTCAATAACTCCCGAGCGGATGGACGTAGGGGGACGCATGTACGCTCATTTTGTAGGGGACGACGAGATCTGCAATTACTGCGTAAAAAGAATTCGCTAGTGCCAATAGTTACCGAGTTATTAGCAAAAAACAAAAAACAGTTTTTTGCAAATTACTTGTAAACTATTGATGCTAGCGAGAAGCT
Organism: Ceratina calcarata; assembly: GCF_001652005.2. Lineage (NCBI taxonomy): Eukaryota > Metazoa > Arthropoda > Insecta > Hymenoptera > Apidae > Ceratina > Ceratina calcarata. The sequence continues at coordinate 331,641 of NW_017178268.1, forward strand.
GTTATATAGAGATTGTAGATCTCGTCGTCCTCTACAAAATGGACCCATAAACGTCTCCCTAAGTCCATCCGTTTG
>NW_017178268.1:332564-334724 GCF_001652005.2 Ceratina calcarata
TCTTGGAAGAAAAGCAAACTAAAAAGATTCAAAAGGGACTGGATATCTGAAGTATAACATCATTAAATAAACATGTATGCAAGAAAATATAATTTTATATTGTAACGTCATTCCTGTTCCTTTGTTGTCTGCTATTTGACGTTTCAGTGGTATGTACATAAAAGCGTTCGGTGAAACGATACCGAATGCACTTTGTAAATCATTATTTTACAACAAATAAGTGTAGACATACAGACAGTAGTAATAAATAGTCTCATGCTTACAGTTCATAAATTACATTCATAGAAAATTGGATGTTCGAAAGAGTAAAGTATCATTAAAAGAAATATACATACATCTATAATGAATCATTCTCATACAAATGTACAATAATTCAATAATAATTAGACACCGGATAGTATTCATCCCCTGAATTAAATTCCGAGGAACTCGAATCGATTTCAACCTTCCAAAATACATTTACACGAGGGCACAATGAACTATAATATATCACAAGACAGCTTCACAAGCACACGTTGTCCGTTTAGATACTTTCTTAACACGTTCCGTTAATACCAGGAAAGTAAGGATACTGAAACGGTATCAGAGGGACAGAATCTTTCCGTTCACCGACCCTTTTTGTCCATCAATTCCAGTTCTTGGAGATCTTCGGTAGGTATGTCTGCGTCACCGTATCCCCATACGTGGCTGCCGTCGCCGGTTCGATCCGCCCTGCGCTTGACCATCGTCGGTGACACGAACTTCCGATCGTACGCCCAGCCAATCCGCGCGAACGCATCGATAAGGCCAGTGGTCGGATTCAACTTGTAATTGCCGAGCTCACCGGTCTTGTAGTCCCACGGGAAGACGTGGTGAAAGTTGTGCCAGCCCTCGCCGAGGGCTGCTATCGACACCGCCAGATTCTCCACCGAAGAAATATACCTGAAAATTGTACGAATTCGATAAATAATAGACGATTCGTATGCAAACTGTTGGAAGAGATCGGAAAAATGATAACGACTTACTTGTCGTAAGGTCGTTGACCCCACATGTGCGCCGCGCTGTTCACAAAGAACGCTATGTTAAGCGTGACACAAAAACGGAAATTGAAGTTCACCCAAAATGACGTCCAGACGGATTCCGACCAAAAGTAACAAGGCACGGCTACCGGAAATCCAATAGCTAACAGGGCGAATAGAGGAATGTAGAGTCTGAAAGTTACACATATACAAAAATAGTATTATGTATTCTATGTCCATAATAATATCTTTTGTTTTATAAATAAATATAGCATATGACATTTTAGAATGTATAAGAAAGTCCACGTTGTAGTCCACGAAATACTTCAATCGTTTCTAAGATTTTTGCTATAATACAAACAAACGCTGAGTTTTTGTATAAATTACTTCAACTACTAGGTAGAATAGTAAAATTTTATGAGATTTATTCTGAGATTATGTTCGGTATGTTTACCTTTTCTGCCACATGACGATCGAGTCGGCTTCCAAATCGCTCATATCCACCGCTTTTCGTTTTTTAACTACTTCCGGATGCGGCGTGACGAGTAACCAGCCAACGTGGGCGAAGAAGAAACCTCGTTTCACGTTATGAGGATCCGCGTCGGTTTCGCTGTATTTGTGGTGCACTCTGTGATCCAACGCCCATGCGTACACGTGCTTCTAAATTAACCAAATGGTTCGACAATTAATTAAATACTTGAGCAATATGAAAATCGACAGTTTTAATAGAAAGAGTGATAATTACGAACTTGGCCGGTGATGGTGAACAAGAATATGAGGAATAAGCGAAGAGGCCACTTCGCTTTGTACGCTCTGTGGGACCATAATCGATGCGCTCCTGCGGTTATGCCAAATCCGGACGTGTATACAATAAAGAACGCTGAGACAAATTAAAAATTGAATTACACAAATCTATTAAGGTTGTATAAGTCTTTGGATAAAAACAGTGACGAAGCATGCAAATTTTAACTGTTACTAGGTATGACATTAATTAAACACTGCGGAAAATTTCAGATTTGCGAGACTATTAAAAAATTATTGTATCTTGAATTTTTATGTTGAATCCTCAAACTCATTTTTAAAAATATTTTAAAATTGAAATAATATCAGCTTAGAGAATAATTTTTAGATTCGAGAACGTCTACTTTAAGGATGTATAGGC
>NW_017178268.1:335185-356673 GCF_001652005.2 Ceratina calcarata
AATATGTCAGTGCCTAAAATTTCTGTATAGAAAGCTTTTCGCCAGCATCAATAATTAATTGAATATTTCCTTCTATACTTTTTAGCACGTAGCTATTTATTATTAGCATTGTTCTTCCGACGTCTGATTTTTTTTTAATTATAGGAAATGCGTTTTTCTAAAGTACATAAACTTTTGAAACGAAATTTTGTCATTTATTACAGCTCTTTTTTTTTCAAACTAAATTGACAGAGACGGTTCATACAACCTTAAGAAAGTATTAGCCGCGCATTCTATGTATTTTAGACATATTTTCGTTGTACTTACCCCAGAGAGTGGTAAAGAGCTTAGCTTCTGTGAAGATAAGGTAAAATCCATAAATAAAGCCAACGTGAAGGAAGACTTGTGCCATTAGATCTGGCCACGCGATACGAGGCACGTATTCCGTACTATTGCCAGCACGATAAGTTTTATCCACTACCAAAAAGTCTTCCGTTTCCGTCAATTTACTATCCTTCGACCCATTCTGTTTGACCTCTTCGTCCAACGCATTGTACACCGTGGGTGTAACGCGTTCCTTGTCGGGTGTCATTTTACTTCGAAGAATCTGTACTCGGTGTATCGACTTTTATATTAAATCCAACAGCGTCTTTTGCATTTTACCTCTCCTCGACGGATTTCAGTAGAATGCCACTTATCACAACACTATATAACTGTCCCTGTAACAACAAGTACTAAATTTCTTTCGCTCAATAGAAATTGTCAAACAGACAAATGGAATTCGCATCCAATTATCGGAAACTGTTTTCCAAGTAAATGGAATTGCCAGTCGCGAATTGCTATTTGTATTCTCTCGACGTAATTTTCTTTCTCATTTGCTATTCGTATTGGATCGATCTATCACTCAAGAGTATCGGTCTGACAATGGCAAGGGGAACGCTGACTGACTCGCAGCTCGTAGTCGATGTTAAAGGATACTATCTATCGATTGGAAATGCCACTGACTGTGTTCTGGTATCGCGACGCCCGTTGATAAAAACTATTTATCTTCAGATATTCATCGTCGATCCCACGAGATTAGTTCCCTTCCTATTTTTCGACGAAGTTTCTCATTTATTTACGAATCTTGAACCTTCTGTTGGGAGAAATGAAAATTCTGACATGAATTTCGTGTTGCGATTAGCGAGGATCGATGACGAGTGCCCAATAAAGGAAAGGTAATATGAGAGGACTGGCGCCACGTGTCTGAGGACGCAGGGAATGGGAGCAATATTCTTACTCCACAGGGGTTGTATTCGCCCCAAACTAAAACGCGTTTGCCTAGAAAGCTTCTCGCTAAATAAGTACAATATAGGTAGCCAAAAATTCCACGAGAATTTTTTATAGACTCCACATTCGATGTCCAAATTAGCATACAGATGATATTTTTTCTGATTATCAAAAATCTTCCGTGGGACGTTTCATAATTTCCTAGGCAAACATTTGTATTCTTTTTATTTTGAGAACTACTTTTAATATCGTGGAAAATTGGTACAAATGTTATAATTTTAAATTAGCAAATTGTAAACTGAGCGAAGAATGCTACTCTTAATAGTGGTTAGGCGTCGCAATTGGGAAGTACACGGCGACAACGAGATTAACGTAGGACGTTATAAAAAGGCGTGAGGCAATCGCAATTACTGTGTTCAACAGCTTAACGTTTCGAAGAACGGTGATAAGAAATGATTTTGTTCTACGCACGTTCGTGGAAATATCGGTGCGACGTCAATTATGATTATCAAATTAGTTCATTGAAATTGAATGGAAGTACAAAGTTGAGAAAATCTGCAGATTTGTTCGTTCGCCGGAGAACGAATCTCTGACGGGGGACTCGAGATCATCGAATGACGTAAGGAGGCAGTAATAACTACGCGTTTTTCGATTCGCCGGCTGTCGTTTTTGTGCTTAGAGTCGCCTATTATTTCCAACGTTGTGGCCTCTAATTAGAATTTATTGTTGGGAATTCACGGTTCACGGTCGAACCGTCGACTTCGCCGGTGTTTGTCGCCGCTTCGTTGAACTCAATCCGGAAAGATTGAATGAATATATCTATTCAGATATCGTTTTATACACTCACGGGTTATGCAACGCTCATGTTTTATCGATTACTTATTTGGACACAAAATTTCCTGCTTCCTGGATTAGCAAATCGATCCAACAATCCCTCCCCCCTCGTTCGGTATTGTTTAACGATTTTCTCTGGACTTATTTTAAAAGCAAGACGTGCCAAAATAAATTCATGAAAGGGGACATTCGTCATCGTCCTTGAAAATTGAGTTACCAACGAATTTACCTCGAGCAGCTAAGCCGCCGAGTTATTCCAATCTTGGCACACCTTGTATTATATTAATGACACTTAATAATACGTCATGCACTACTGTCGCACGTAGAGATGAATCATTTGAGCGCACGTATACTACTATAAATGAGTATTGTGAGAAGAACATTTTTTTCATTTGTTTCTGACGCTCGATAAACTAATCATTTTCATAATAATACTTCCGGGTTATCGAACTGGGGTATGAAAGTGCGGGGGAGGTCGCGTAAACTAAGACCAGCTTTTTTTTTTGTAGAATTTCATTCACAATTGGGAAAATTTACGGTTGATTAAACACAACTGATCTATGTTTCCTACTCACGCCAATATTCTGATTCAGATGTTTTTACAGTGGAATGTTTGTTATTCTAAGCACGTCTTATCTATTCGTTGAAAACTCTCCCATTTCACGTAATCTCGTTTCTACAAATGTTTATCTTGCAACAGGTGTTTTGTGAATCACTCTTTCATAACACCGTGATCATAAGATATTTACAGAAGATTGAATTGGGAAGCTTTCTACGAGACGTTAATTTTATGATCAATAACACTTTTAAATGAATATTGTCCACGACAAATGATTAAATCTCTAATCCAATTCAACACCAATTAGCAATTATCGTCCAATTTTTAATTCAAATGAATTCTTTAACTAGAAAAAATCCGAATAAGCGACTGAATTTGAATTCTTAATTAAAGAATAAAATTTGAAATTGAATTATTGAATTGATTCATAATTAAAAAACTTACGATCAAATCAAGATGAACTTCTTTCAAGAACTGGATATCTTTCTGCAAGACGTCAATTTTATGATCAATAACACTTGTATGGATAAAGTCTACGATAAATGATTAAATCTCTAATTAAATTCAACACCAATTAGCTATTAGTGTGTTGTTTAGCTTTTAATTAAGCTCGACTAGTTACGAATTCTTTAATTAGAAGAAAATCGAATTGATTTTAAATCTTGATTAAAGAATAAAATTTAAAATTCAATTATCGATTAAAATTAAAAAAAATTAATGATCAATTGTTAATCCACCAACTGTTAATTAAAAAATCTGCAGCTAAATAAAAATTCATTTTTCTAAAGTTTAGTAATAGAATCGTATTTTTTTTTTTAAGTAGAATCACATAAGATGAAAGTGATTAAGAAATTTGTTACGTTTCAAGAAGCTTGTTAATTGTATTTGGTATTCAGAAGGAGAAGCATACCTGATCGATCTTCCACAGTGGTATACTTCTTTCTTCGCAGTCATCGCTCGTCGCTGGATCCTTTAAATATTCCTCAACCCCAAAAAGACTTCTTATCAGATAATATTATTATCACTAATCTGATTTTTAGCTTTGTTCAGTATCTCGAAATGAAGGATCGAGAAAGTGTTCTAGTCTATTTATTAATTAAATACTAACTTGTAAAATAAATTAAAACTTGTACCGAAACATTCATTATATCTATTCCAGGAATTTTTACTTGTAAGTACTATTACTAATGTCTTTATCAGATTAGGAATCAATGATTCTTAATAGTATCTATTACTAAAACTCACGATGACAATAGTGATAATAATAATTGAATGAAATGGATAATTCTTTGATTTATTTGATTCATGCCCTATGAGAATGAAATCGTGAATTATCAGATTATACGATATACTAAGACACAAATTGTAACACCTGCTATAATCATTCGAGGAAAATCGTGCAGGTGTTTCCACGATTACGTAACATGATTAGAATCACCTACTGCTCGCGTTTCGTTCAAAGTATTATCAAGAATTCTTCTTTTACAATATGGAAAATTTATACATACTTGGTCATAAACACATCACTCCAGTTTATTAAATAAATTGTTCACTGATTCTATATACTAACAGATTAACAATTTTTTAACTAGTACCATTCAAGGACTAATTTCCAAATCGTCAAATACGTGTGATTTGGATTATTCACCGGTTCCTCTCGGCGTGATTACGTCAGGTGGCCAGTTCCTTCCGCGGTCCAAGTAGAATAAACACTGTTTCTTGCGACAAACCGCCGCACCTCGTGGAACAAAGCCGGCTTGTTTCGTGCGCGTCACCATGAGCGCAAACGAGGCAAGCTTTGATTAGAACAGACATCTTGAACAGACCGTTAGAGAGCGAAATAACAATGAGTAATTATACGTTCAATTTTCAATGTTCAACTTCACAGTCGCATAAATGACCATCGAAATCCATTTTTACTCAGAGGTTGTGCTCTGCAAACTCTGTGGAACGTAAATGAACATATACGCCAAGGCTCGTCGTTTTTGTGACGCCAAAATGTAAAAATTGTCATGCTCCTCTAATAAGTTTGTAATAAGCGGTTCTATTTTTAACATCAAGGTAGTGCAAAGTAATTCCACGCTGATCGAGTCTACGAAACTGCAAAACAAGCGTTACGAAAAATGTCGTACATAACGTGCGATTATAATAAACGTTGTTGTAGTTGTGTATGTAGAGTCCAGGGTTCAGGGGATTCGCATAAAATGAGTCAGTCATTGCAATAACAATAACAGATCCACAGTTCTGTCGAAGCGTAAATTTACAGAGACCTCGTGTATCAACAGAAACTGTCCACCTACGATGTGTAGGCAGCACTGGACAGTCTGGCTGTCCAATCAAGATATGCTAGAAGACATTTCTTTTACCTTATGAACTCTTAAGAGGCTTGGGTAGTCACGTGACTTTTCTAACATTTATCGATAACATTTTGACATTTTTCGCTCTGATTTCGCGCCATATTTAATTTTCCTCTTTCTGAAGAGGTACCTGACGACCAAAAAATATTCTCATATAAGGACGAAAAATATGGCCCCTTAAACCCATATTTTTGGCAAATTTTGTGACTAACATTGACATTCTGCTTTATCGCGCCGATATCGGAGTCTACCCCTTTAACTTGGACGTTTGACTGTCATACCGACACGAGAAATGAATGCTGATTCGAACGTCCTCTGTTCATGAATAGTGCTGGATTAAATCATGGATTAAACCATAGAGTTATTATAGATAGAGTAGGGAAGACATAGGCTCTTGTGTAAGTGGTACCGTACACTTATTTAGATAGAAAAAGAAAATAGAAGAGCTCTTTCTATCATGAGCTAGTAGAAAGAGATGAAGAAAGGTGACAACGATTATTTGCTTGATACCATTTCCACAAATTGGACTTTGGAAATGAATTATGACGAACGAGACCCGAGCGATCAACAATCCATACTGCCCCCTTCTTATTTTAATTGTCTTTTTCTTTATACGAAGCGAATATTGAACAAGTTAAGATTTATGCAGAATGCAAAATGTCAAATTCTATTTCGGTCGTCAGTCTTATACAAGGACGACCATGTCCCTGCGTGGGAACGTACTATTTTACTGATTACTCATTACCTCCTTGAAGATGCATAAGCACAGCGCTTGTGGAATTTTACCGTCCCACACGAAGGACAGGCCACCTAAGATCTACGACCTGGTCAACTGTTTGACTAGAATCTGAATTTATTCCGTTAGTACACATGGAAAATCTCACATGTATGACGACTTTTATTCACGAGTATATTTAGCGTGAATAAAATTGATTGTTTGAAATGGATTCGAGGGAAGAATGAAATTAAAATTCACTTCGTTTCAAAGTGTAATTCGAAAATATGGAGCAGTACCGCATACGCACATTTATACTCATAAGCATATGCAACGTACTAAGCGAAGACTTTCAAATGAACTTACTTATATTTCAAGGAAGAATGAAGTGAATCATATCCGCTTTGTATTAGGAATATTTTGCATCATACGTGCATACGTGATAATTACATGCCGAGTTGTCATTTACTTCTTCTATGTCTTGAAACTATGGGTCAAGGTTTGCTTCTAGTTCTTGACAGTATTAATCGAGCTTCTTTATTCATCTTTCATTGCTTGATAAACCATGATTCTAGGCAACAGTGGAATGAAAGAATGAGAGGAAAGAGTAAATGTAAAAAAGGAATATCGGTCACCAAACGGAAAGACATGAATATTCATGAACCAGAATCAGAATCAGAATCAAATCAAAGTACGGGTGCAAACCGCAAAACGTTTCAAACCAAAGTAAGATAAAAAAATATGGATGAGTCGATGCATTATGATCGACCTTCGTCAACCAAAGAACCAGAACAACGCGCTCGTCGGGTTCATAGTATGTTCATCCGTACCTCATCAAAATTAATTAACCGATTTTTGCACAAAATCATTCGATGATTGTGAGAGGGTGTGATTCTAATTTTAAAAATTTGCTCCTCCTCTGTTTATCGATAATCGTGAAGCATGGGTGACATAAACGGGGTGACCACTGTTTTTTAATGGCCACTCAATCAAGAATTGTGAAATAGGATAATAAATCTAAAATTAGATTACGTAGATAATAAATTAAAATTGCAAGGATCTGAGAATATTTAAATGTTTAAAAATATATATAATATAACTTTTCTTTTTTGTATTCTGCACAGAACATTAATCAGTGGATTATCAATGATCCTGCAGGATCATTCGGATGATCTAAAGAGGATGACTGCTGATTTTAAGTGACCACTCCCAGGATTGGCCATTCGATCAAGGATCGTGAGACATAATAATAATAAATTTAATAGAATATATAATATAATAATTTATGAATATAATAACTTTTCTTTTTTATATTGTGCACATAATATTATCAGCAGATTCGACGAGAGGACGTAGTTCTCATGGCATCCGAGAATGGCGGCAGCGACTGGACGGATCAATCGAAGCCCCAGTCACACGGGAGGACCGAACACGTATCCCTACAATTCACGTTAAGTATTTTTTCTCACAGAAGGCAATCACGATCCTGTTCCTCCCGGTAGCAATTGCGCATGCACTCGGATGGTGGAATCCGGGCAGGCAGCACGCAAGAAACTAGGGGTAGCTGGGTACGACCGGGAGAAGGGAGAGTGCAGGTCGAGAGAGGCAGAGAATCGCAGTTGCGCTAGGGGATGGTTCAATGGCCGCAACCCCTGGCTTAAAGAGCGCAGTTACGTCCGTTGTCGATTCCAATAAGCTTCTGCCACTGTCTCTTTCGTCGACTACAATCCATGAAGTTGCGTCTCTTCGACTTTTACTTTACTCCCAGTGACAAGTTACAGTCGGGAACCTGGTTTTCGTAATATCGTTGTAATAAATAACTGCAGTGATTCATGCTGATTCGTCCATTGATTGTTGTACCAGTTTTTAAGTCCATAATGGTAGTTCTTTTGATCATCGAGAGTATTGGTGACAAGGGGTGAAACTTCGCAGGACAAGTGATTTGTGTGCTCGATTCGATACGAAACGTTGTGTCCTGTGAACTGTCCAATGTTTGAACGATGGTCGAACAAATCTCACCTGACGTAGTCAGTGGGACAATATTTAAAACTGGATTTTCTTGCAACGAGGTACATCAACAATATTGTTTAAGAGTACATATTTAGCAGGAACAATTGCAGATCCACTGGAAATGAAAGAATGCTTGTTTCACATTTAGCAGAATTTTCATTTCTCGTTCTTTCTCACGCATCACGTTATGTAAATCTCTCGCGTTTGATAAATGAATGAAAATCATCGGGCAGCTCGCTGATAGTCACGCTGCATCTATCGGTACGTGATCTTTATCTGCATTGTTTCGAGAGAAAGTTATCTGAGAAAAAATTCGCACGATTAAGCAGGCCCGAGGTTACACACGTCCGTGTACTTTCCTAAAGGAGATAGTTCAGAAGTTTGTTTATCACGTATTACAACGATACACGTTTTCTGTAGCTGATAATTGCAATCCTGTTACACACATCAGTAGCCAGCCGTAGCTTCTCATTCTTAAACATTGTAATAATAACTAATAAAAATTAGTAATACACAGTGGCGAACGAAAGTGTAAACATACTCCGTCGATTTTATCTAAAAGGCGAAAATATGGCTAATTTTTCAATTGATCGGTAAAGATAACACATGATTATAAGGTGCGTTTGATTAACGAAATGTAATAATTCGTTTTCATTAATATCCACATTGTGCAGAATATTTGATTAAAATTGAAAGATTCACAATTTTGCACGTTTCGTCAAGAACGTTTACGATAACGAGTAAATGTTAGAGAAGTGAAACTGCCAACAAACATTGATTATTGGCTACTTCGCAGTCCACTGTTTCCCACCGTCGTTAGATTACTCTTCAGTTTGCAAATTGTTTGACACGCTTAATCCAAGACGAAGCGACTTAGTGAAAACAGGTAGAACAGTATCATTTGTTTATGTAATAAAGGNATTACGTGTCCTAAATTTAATGCCAAGGTGAGCACTCATAAAGCGCATAATATTGCTGCATTTCGTGACGCAGAGTTCAGTAAATTTGTCACAAATTTGCTGTACATTGTCTATCTGGGATAATTATAAGGTGCGTTTGATTAACGAAATGTAATAATTCGTTTTCATTAATATCCACATTGTGCAGAATATTTGATTAAAATTGAAAGATTCACAATTTTGCACGTTTCGTCAAGAACGTTTACGATAACGAGTAAATGTTAGAGAAGTGAAACTGCCAACAAACATTGATTATTGGCTACTTCGCAGTCCACTGTTTCCCACCGTCGTTAGATTACTCTTCAGTTTGCAAATTGTTTGACACGCTTAATCCAAGACGAAGCGACTTAGTGAAAACAGGTAGAACAGTATCATTTGTTTATGTAATAAAGGTTCGTCGTTGTCAGTCATACGACAGTTGCAAAAATGAGAAAGACACATAATATTATTATAACACACAATATATAATTTATTATTTAATTTATTTAATTATAACACACAATATATAATTTATTATTTAATTAATTAATTTATTTATTTAGTTGCCTTGCCTTCTTGCGTTGGGAGACTTCCATATACATCGTTTCTAACAGTACATTATGTATAATTATGGTAACAATTTTCATCCTAAAATGCATTTTTTTCGTGAAGCAAGTATATCTCTTATAGAGATGTATATGAATATTGAATTCCGGCACAAAATTTCGCACTGTGCTACTTGCAAACATTCTTCGTCAAATCGGTAACATTTGCAACTTTCAAATTCTCTAGCATAATCTTTGTCCAGTAAAAAGCAACCGGGTTAGAGCAAAGATTACAACCGACTCAGTGGAGCGACTTCTTGTTTTTTGGCACAAGTAGTTTTACCGGGCGTCCGCTCGTGAATTCGGAGAAGAAAAGCTCTGCATACTAATTCTTGACTCTCACTGTACTACACGGTCGAGCGGTAGGTACCGTTTGACAAGAGGAAACGTACAATCGCCCGCGGGCAACTCGAAAGTCTACCTGGCTGGTTTCGTTCGATCTCAGAACGGAACCTCTCCATGAAGCTTAGCGTTCCGTTTTTCATCCTCTTCCCGGTCAAGTATTCCGTCTCGGTGAACGACACCGGACCATCGCGTCGTGTATCGTCGCGCTGGAACAGGTTTTACTATATTCAATCACAGGAGAAAGTTACCGTGGTCCTCTCATCCTTCACTGAACAACAATTGGAGCACCCGATGGACAGAACTTCTCGACGATGTGATCACTTTTTTGTTATTCTTTGCCAACCGGTAAATGTCCAGTTGTAGCGGAATTGGGAATGTTGCCGGAGAATCGAGATTGTAGGTCAGCACGATTTCAGGTCAGAGTCAAGGAGTTTGAAAACGAAATGGAAAACGAGGAAATACATCGTTTTTTAAATCTGCTTAATTGATTCACTAAATATAAGTGCATTTCCAATCATTCGAGGAGAAATACGGTTCATAAATACGGTTTTATGGTGTCGTCTGAAAGTTACTTTCAGTTTGGGTTTATAAATAGTTTTTAGGGTCACTGCTATCTATCTTATGCATAAATATTGTACACCGACATTTTAGATAGTCATCTCTCGGATACTTTTCCGTATTCTCTTACAATTAATCAATATCAATTAACTATTATTTTCATATATCCTGATCCCTTGCATTCTAGGTCATGCCAGATTCAGGTGTCAGCCGCCACTTCCATTACTCACGTTTCGCATCATATTTTTATAATGTTACTTTATTATACACTTGCTTTAATTATTACTAGAAACCATTTTTGGTCCGTCTATCCTCAGTACCTGGTTTAAGTTTGTCAAATGAAAATTAAATTTTCTAATGTTTTTTCTTATGCTGCAATTGCTAGAAACAATTTTACCTTTTGCTTTAATCATCAAAAACTTTTCTAAGTTACCTTAGTTGATTTCAATTTGCAAATTGTCGTAATCTAGTTTTGTTAGAAATTTTTCTAAGTTGGTTTCCACCCAGTGCCTGGTTAAAAATTAATCTCGAAGCTTGTTACTTTCTAATTGTTTTATGTATCGTCTGAGTGTACACGTCTGTGACATTTTTATAAAGAATAATATTGACGAACAATGTAATCATGTGAATTCCCCAGCTACGCAGGATCGATAAGAGTTACGTGTTAAACCTCACGCTTGCAGACGAATTTAACACGTAGTTATCCGGAATCTTGGCTGATCCTCTGAAAGTTTGCGCCGGCAAATGTTTGCCCGCTTACTTTTCTCCATTCGCGAACTGTTTCAAGGAAATAGATAAAACCACACATCTGTCATCTAAAATGAGACTGTCGATACGCGACAGAATATTCTACTTAATATAGTTCAGGTCTCAGGTTTAATGGAGAACTGAATATGTGCATTTTAAAATGCCGATTGTGTCTAAAATTAATATGCCGTACTTAATACAACTGTAATTAGTTCCAACGTTTTACAATGGCATCAAGTGCATCGTGCATTATAATATTACTCACTATTGCGCTGAAAGATCAATAATAAGTAATTAAATCGAGACGGTCTCGCTTTTAATTATAATACGTGTCTCTTTTTAACAGGTGTTTCTACATTAACATTATATTTAGATCTAAAAATTCCATTGTCGAACGTCATTTCACTCCTGAATTTATTTCGAATCGTAAAAAAGTTTTAATTCGTCCAAATGATAAAAGTGCAATTAACGTCGCTGATTGAATGATCGATTGATGTATGCACCGGATATCACATATTTGCGGATAATGCGAGGAAGTTACAAGAACGTTGGTACATCCGGTTTTTAACCTTTCGATCTCATTTCTTAACCGATTATTGGCTATCCGTAACTTTGCTGTGTTGCTGGTTTCTTATTCATGTGCATATATAAATCTACGATTTGAATCAGTAATCAGAAAATACTAACCATAGCGAATAATTGATTTCTTTCATGTCTAATTACACCAGTGTAAATGGAAAAATTGTAACGTATTCAGAAATTTTTTGCTTCCACTTTTTCTGTCCAAGTCGTACTTACCGCGAGTGTTTTACCCGTATTTACACTTGCAGATGCGCAGGAGCTCGCGGGAATTGGATCCGTGACGGCTTCGAATCGCAGACAGGGCTGTTTACTAAAATCGGGCTAAGAATCGAACGAAATCGATCGGAACTACAATGTCACGATTGTATAATTTAGAATAATAAATCGTGGTCATTATACACTCCGGTGAATCCTTTCGTTTCTGCTGAGCATTAATAGATTCACAAGCACGTATTATTATTATTGTTAGGTCACGGATTAAATTTGGATTCTTCCGTTCAAAGTCTCCGGATCAATTTTGCTTATCATTATTGGATTTAAAATGCTCTCTAAGTGTGTCTTATAGTGTGACGGTCTATTCAACTTCTTAGCGTACGTGCGATTCGTTGCGATAACGAACGAAATAAAAGATGTTCTCTTCGCGGTAAATTGTGGATTTTACATGAGTAGGAGAAGATTTTCATTACTCGCAGGCATGAATATGTATCGCAGCATCTTTTACATAGCATTCAATGCGCGTTTCGACAAAAAATAATAATACATGGTAACAAGAATAACAGCCAATGAATGGTCACCTGTTTAAGATATTGCCTACGTGTCATCTGCACTTTGACACGCCATTAAGCATTTGATTGAAAACAACTTACGCTCCGCAATGTCTTCTTTTCTTATGGAAACTGCGTCAGTTCTTCAGTCACTGTTTTACGCATTATCCGTCAAGTTATTCATAAAAACGAACGAAGCAACCTTGGAATATTTCCTATGTCGAATTAGCATTCTAAAAAAAAATGTGGAAATAGTTCGAACGACAATGAGTTCATAGACCTCGAAATTAAATTGCTTCTGATTTAAAACTATGACAGTTCAATTCTGCGGTATCCACCTTTCGAATGTTTATTCACCCTAATTATCGATTGCTATAATGTATATTGGAACTACATGGGGAATTTATGTTCACCTTTGATGCCTAAGTCTTGTGACCCGAACGTCGTCGTGTAGTGGACTGGTGCCTTCTTTCAGGAAAGACGGGGCGGCATCCCGGGCACGTGGCCACGTGTGGGGGATTTCGTCGACGCGGTTTTATGAAGCGGTGCGGAGACTTGATAAGTGGAACGAACGCTCTTGCATCTCGGTATTCTGTAGTGAGCTCGCAAACCGTACGGAGCATCCCGAGGATCATCAGTTCCTCCCCGTGTGAATACGTGACAATTCCGAGGGATACGACAATTTCGACGAACACTCGTAAGTCGATTTTCCAAATATTCCAAACATTCTATTAATCTGTATAAGTAAGAAGTGATAAACATTGAACAACGAGATTTTGCGTATTAATAAAAAACGTGGCGAAGTTATTTTATAAAGTGACCTCTTTTTGACGATTTCTTAAAAAACTGCATACAAATTAAGTGAAATTTTATGACGTATTCTCAAATTATACATGAATCTCAGAATCGTGCGACGTTGAAGAAAATAGTTTTGATAGAGCGATTGGAATTCTGGTTCCACAAAATATTCGTATTAATTAGACAGAAAATAATTATTGACACGATAGATCATCCCTGTCGGTGTAAACAATCCAAACGAGAAAGCGTGACGTTCCTCCTTAAACTTGAAATGGTACATTATAATAATTACTCTATCCGGTTATCCAAATGTCTATTATACAAAACACCAACTGCCACTTAATCCGAAGTAACAGTAGCAATCATTCGATCGGTAGTTCCGATTGAATGTAACGTGTTCCACGCGGATATACCGTTCACTTATCGTTCTTAGATCCCATGACCGTGCATAAACAGATGCTGTTGAGAAACCGTAACACTTCTTCGTCCTCGGCTGTCATACAATTTCCTAAGACGACAAGTACACAGGAAGTAAAATAGAAACGGGAAACGTCTTAAAAGTCTCTAATATAGATAAGTATAGGCAAGTATCGCAGCTTCGTTGGGTTTCATAATCGACCTAAGTTGTCCCTGATCAATCTTGTAAATAACACACATTAGGGTATTTCGAATTCAATTTTATTTTAAATATTCGATTACAAGTGAGTAGTTCTCGTGTAACAGATTTTATTAGGGAGGGTCGAGATTCTCGATCCAGAACGTCTTTCCACTCGGCACACTTTCCTCGACGACTCTGCTTACTAGAGTAGAATTGAATCATCCCGCGGAGATCCGCAACGCTGGAACACGGAGCGTGATAATTCGCCTAGGATCGTTTTCACTGACTTCGTTTCCATTCGACTTCTCAATTAACAGACAATAATAGTAAAATTTGTCGTTGTTACTAGTTTTTGTCGAAATGTATAATATTATTTTCTAGCATTCAAGGAAAAACGTGAAAAGTGTTTAACGAAAATCATTTGGTATCAGTTATAGTAATACTGTTTATTTGTCAGTAGTACGTAAAAGTAAATTTAGTCTAGTCAATAGAACGCAATAAAAAGTATAACAGAAGGACGCAATTACTTCGATAACGATAGCATTGTTGACTACAAAATGCACATATTTTCTTTTTACCTAACGACTAAAAAGTCCTTTTTTTTTGTTTTTACCTGACGACTAAAAAGTCGTCTTTAGAGGAACAATCATTCTTCAGGCAGCACGTATTTGTTCTACTTTCTTTCCTTCCTGAATTCCGTGAACCAATTAAACAGGGACGAGGACATTCGCTCCTTTGTGAAGATTGCTATAATTATGACCGCGTCTTATTTTATACAACGATTATGTCAGGATTGCAAAATTGTTTCATAGGAGACGAGCAGATATTCACATGGTGTTGTTTCACGCTGCACAAACTGAACGCGGTTTTTCTAGGACCTTCAAACTCGATAAGATTGGAGAACGTTTAAATTGATATAAACTTCGAGGTTTACTTTCCATCGGTTTTCTTGCTTGGCACGAATTCTTTACCTCATCGGCGTAGTTAGCCTTATCAACCTTGCAGTTTTTTTCTTACACAAGTCTTCCATTATCGTACACCGGCAGTTTTGCCATCTAGGCTAAAAGTGCGCTGACGTCCGCCCTTTCGATATGAGGTGTTGCATTCCATATCCGGCACCACCATCGAACATTAAAACAAACTTCCATTCGCAATAAACGTGAATGACTCCCGTAACGCAGTTGAGAAATCGTTCCACGGGGAAAGCTTTTAATGCCGTTAACCGATGAACTTCAAACATAATAATGAACAGATTAGCCGATAATAACGTGTTAAGTTCGATACTCTGGAAGCGAGGGGATCGTTTACTGAGCACACAGCACGTTCACTCAAGTCTCATGACTCTCCGCCGATTAAGAACAGGTTCCGTTGGCCTGAATATTATAGTTCCATTAAGAGCGTGATCCTAGTAACACTTGCAACCTATCAAATAAATCATATCTACCGATCCAAGTACATGAGTCGATGCGACATTCATTAAATTTTCTCGTCACCAAATTACACTTACTCTGTACACTCCGTTCAAATGAAATCGTGAAACTTGTATCTGTGATCTTTTGAAATATTCGAAAGCTAATTTTCAACGACCTATAAATAATAGAAATATCGTGATCCCATTCCAAGGCCAATCTTTCGATCCATTCGAAGTGAAGTTAAAGGATTCTCCCAACCATGACCCGTTCAACGTTTCTCCAATATCTACAGACACAGATGTGTGTTAAAAGCATTCCTTGTTCTCGACACCAAAACCATTAAACTCGAAATCGTTAATCAGTTGACCTAAAAAATCACCGGCTGTCATCACGCCTACCATCCGTCTCCCGGCACAGCCATTTTCTGTTGGTATATTTAACCAGGTAAAAGAACAGTTTCCGACTAAAGAGGTTTCACGTTGCACGTCATCGACGGTGATCTCGATACTAGCGTTCCTCAGTCGAAAGCGTCTTCTCCTTTCTTCTCCCGGTCACATTATCATACTACTCGCGGATAGTGGATGTCGTGGCGGGACGATGCGTAGAGAAAACAAGCGAATAGACAGAATAGAGCGTGGTGATTAATTGGTAATGACCTCAAACGCGTCATTGACCTCTTTTACGAGGAACCTGTTCTCCAGCACGAATCTTCGCTTCTTCCTAGTTCTCGCATCCCCTCTTTCTTATCTCTTCTCGGGCTCCTTTCTCCTCTCGCGTACGCGCAGCGCGTACCGTTCCCTGTCTCCGCGTTTCGAATCCTAACGAGGAACACTTTTACTAGGAGGTGCAAGGTCTCGACGGCTAATCAATAACATAAATCCTCAACAAACAACACTGTGCAATACACAATTTTTTTGTAATATCCATTACGTGATTCTAATGAAGTTTCTTATGTGAAAAATGAATCTAGAGACAGGAATGATTTATGTATAATTTCCATACCTATGGAATATTTATCCTTACTACATCTTCCTAGTCCAGTGAAATCCTGATTAGCTGACTCTTGTATTACGTCAAGTAGTTATTTTGCATTACAGGTTGCCAAACCTTTTGGATTATTGACTCTTTAAAAATCATTAAACGTCTTATCGACCCTGACGAAATTTATTTTTAATGGTTTATACTTATGTGCTACGAGAAAAGAGCTTTTACTAGTTTTGTGAATTTATTTTGCAATTGTAAATTTAACACATATTGTCATATATGCAATAAAAAATTTATAATAATCAGTATAATAATTCTCTTTACTGATAACTTTGTTCAATAAAAAATTCTGCAAACATGTCCTGAGACCGCGAGAAAGTTCATTTTTTAATCAACAGATACAAGAGGCTCACTTTCTGTTTTCATACTTTTAACAGTCGTAAATAATCGATAAAATTTGAGAAAAAGCTGACGCGAGTATTTAACACGTACTATTTTTGTACTTACGTAAAAATACTTTAATTATCATATCTTTGCAATTTAAATTTCCAATTTATTATTCTACTTTACGACCCTTGACCAAAATTACTAATCCTAGTGGCTACTTAAAATCAGTAGTCATCCTCTTCTAGAAAACTCAAATGATGCTGAACAATTATCGTTAACACTGTACAATACAAAATTCTTCTGCAACGTGATAGAGCAATTCTTCTTCTGAATTTGTTTTGCCATGAGAAAATCGAGAATCACATGGTGGATGTTACAAAAAATGACAAATATTTTTTCTGTTTTGAACTGTATAATAATAAGTCTGTTCGAGTCGAGGGAAGAACTTAAGGATCACAAAGATGATCAGAAAGGAGTTTTTCTAATAGGACAGAAATTTCGCTGAAAGAAATTCATCTTCACAGCGAGAGGAAACTGTCGGTTCGAAAGCTGTGCGTATCTCGAACGGCACGTGTTTTCGAAGTACAAAAGGCCACGGGAACGGGACGTATGATCAATCGAGAACTTTCGCGCGTCGAAAAACGAGAAGCCACAAGTGGAACGGCCGATTTTGCGTTTGCTGAAAGTTATTTGTTACTAGGTCACTGGGTCCCGATCGCGAAGACGTCTTCTAAACGTAACCAGTCATGGGCCTTTCACGGCCAATCATTGATATCCCTTCGCTCGTTACGTAGGATTGAAGAGATAGAATTGAGAAACATTTTTATTCTATTTTATTAACGCATGTAAAACTCGTGACTCCGATAATAGTGGAAGGTCAATGTTATCCTGTTAATTAGCCAAAAATATGGATTTATGTCTTTATTTCCTCTTAACTGATTGATTAATGGGAATGCATCGATTATTTGTTATAGATTACTGTAAAAAATGGCGCCGAACCTATTCGGTACATCGGCGACTCTGTTCTTAGAGGCCTCGCAACAGAACGTACATCAAGGGAAGTCGACTGCGGAGAAGGAAAGTAACCAAACGTCGTCAGTCCAAAAATCATCCTCGTCCAAACCGAAGTACCAATGGCAAATCGTTTGGAGAAACGTATTTGCATTCTTGTACGTCCACACCGCAGCGGTTTATGGATTCTATCTTCTCTTTAACGGAACTCGTTTCTACACCTTCGCATGGTGTAAGTCCATTTTAAGAATCATTTTATAGATTTAATAATTAACGCTTTAAAATTGTATCAGTCCCTAAGTAAAGACGATGACAAAGCATGAAAATTTTAACAATTATTAGATATGACGTTAATAATATATAGACAGAGGATGTTCATGCAAAATGAAATATTTATGATAATCGTATAATAGATACGTATATTTCAGATAAATATTCATTTTGTCATTAGAATATTGTAATATACTTGATGGTATTCTGCATAGACGTAGCGTTCATAATTTATGCAAATTACACTTTCTCATAAATGCATAAAATCCATTGTTTAGTAAAAAAGGTATTGAAAAATTGTAGAAATTTTGTGATGCTATTAAAAAAAGTAATCAAATCCTGAATTCTTATGTTAAATGGGAAAATGATCATGTCATTCATGAAAAAATATACAAATCCAACCATTAAATCATACTACGACGACTTTCCTATTTGTATAAAAAAAACAATAAGTCCCGTACTAGCACTGACGTTGTACATCATGTACCTCTGCATCATGTACAGTTTCGAAAGTGACGATCATCCGCGATTCACCACTCGGTCCTCCTCTCTTTCACACCGACGGCTGTTCGCGTGCGATACGATTATGGTTATTAATGTCAGCGACTCGTAACTGGGTCGAACGCGACGGTGAAAAAAGCTGATGGTAGAAATCGTAAAACGCGCGGCATCGTTTTCGATACGCGGCCGGCCGGATGATCGTCTATTCAGGATCAAAGTTCAATCCTCCGCCACGGTGCATGTGTTCCACAGGTTAATCATCAAAGACACTCCGCTTTCCTCACGGGTAGAAATCTCAGACGTATCTCACATGCATTGACAGTTGAATGGAGAATTCAATTATCCGTTTAAAAGATCGAAACCCACATTTCCCTCTCGGATTTTTTCAACCTTGTTATCAATAATATTTAGAATACGTGTAACTTTTATCTAAAACAATCTTAAAAACTTCATTATCATTATTATTATTATTAGATTATTAAGGTTTCATCAATTAGAAAAATGATTAGCAACCACAATGATTATAGAGTAGATAGAGTATAAATTAATAATAAGTAAATTAAAATTTTTTAACAATAAATAAATTAATTGAATTGAGTGAAATTCTCATAGCAATTGTTAAATTCTTAAAAAAACGTTACAAAACTAAAATTGTTAACATCTAAGCACATGGATGTAATAATTTCTCTAAAGTCATTACTCATATTGACTAAAATATTTTTTAGCGATGGCTATAATGGTAATATCCGCGTTGGGCATCACAGCTGGAGCCCACAGATTGTGGGCCCATAGAGCGTACAAGGCGAGGTGGCCGTTACGGTTCTTCCTGATGATCTGCCAAACGATTGCCTTCCAAGTGAGTACCAGCTTTCAACGCTCGCGGCCTTTGCAATTCACCGTTGCTTTCACGTTATCCCCGATTATTAGAATCACATCTACGAGTGGGTAAGAGATCATAGAGTGCATCACAAGTTCACGGACACTGACGCTGACCCTCACAACGCGAAACGAGGATTCTTCTTCTCCCACATGGGCTGGTTACTCGTCCGAAAGCATCCGGACGTGATGAACAAAGGCAAGACTGTCGACATGAGTGATTTGGAAAATGATCCAATCGTCGTTTGGCAAAAGAGGTGAACGAGCAAATATACATTCTAAATATCACATATACGTTTTAATATACAGGATGTTCCATCTGATTTTTACATTTGTCTTACTATTAAAATAAGTAGAGAAAGTAAGAGCATATTATGGTATTGTTAGTTCGTAGATGGACCTGCAAACGTCCTATACATACATAATTTTTGTTCAAGAACCAGAAGTCCTAATATTTTTATAATTTCATTTTAGAGATTATCGTTTAACGTTGAAGTTATCAGCAGCATCTCATTTTTGGAATTATCGCTTCATTTCCAGATTGTATCTGCTCTTGATGCCGCTGTGCACTTTTATCATACCGATGTGGGTGCCTTGTTACTTCTGGAACGAGAAGCCGCTCAATTCTTGGTACGTAACCATGATGAGATACGCTATAAGCTTGAACTTTACGTGGCTAGTAAACTCGGCCGCGCACATCTGGGGAATGAAGCCTTACGACAAGTAAGTAATCCCATTTCTCTCTTTATATCGTTCTTCTAGGTTGTAAGATAAAAATTGGAATTTGGTATTGTTTCCCCAGGAGCATCAGCCCCGTGGAGAACAAGTGGGTCGCTATACTAACAGCGGGGGAGGGATGGCACAACTACCACCACGTGTTCCCATGGGATTATAAAGCGGGTGAATTGGGCTTCTACAAAATGAACTGGACCACATTGTTCCTCGATACGTGTGCTCGATTCGGATTGGCGTACGATATGAAAACCGTTCCCACCGATGTTATCAAGAAACGGTCGGGCAGGACCGGGGATGGTACGTGGGATCATCACAATATCGAGGAAGCGAGATGGGGCTGGGGCGACAAAGACATGAAAGCCGACGAAGTAAATGAAGTTGAAATCATCAACAAGATCGAATAAACAGGGGATCAGCCTGGACCACCAAAAACCAACGTTCGCTCGATTTGATCGATCGTTCGCAACGTCAGTAATAATCAATATTCCTCGTACAATAATGTTATAACGCGGAACGGAAAGGCACAAATGAAATACTAGTTTTACTCTGGGATTGACCGACGACCTCTTTTCGTGTTCGTCTCTAAATGTTAATTACTACTCCATATTAAAACAAGATGCATATCCAATTTAGAATCGTAGACATGCTTTTCCTAAAAATGCACGTTTCACAAAGTTAAATGATTATCCAACGACAATTAGTTTGTAATAATCGAAGGAGAATTAATTATTAAACGGGCCATTCGTGGACATTTTGCAGCTAACGCCTAGTTCCAGTTTATATATAAAACCTCTTATACAATCTCTCGTACAAGATTTTATATAATATCTTTCAATAATAGTGAATTATTGCCGAGTATATAATCTTGCTAACTATAAATACAGTTACTAAAATATTAAAATTAAACGCAACGAGCACAATAAAGGACAACAGGTGATTCCAATGAGGACGAAAGATCGACCAATGGCGAATACTGGATAAATTAATATGAAGGACTCGGGTCTGATTTTTCTTCGTTCGTCTTCCGCCAAAAAAAAATTACCAAGAGGATCAGACCCGCGTCGCTCACGATGTCATCCTATATTAATCAGCTGTCAATTAAGAAATAATAGTAAAACGTACAATTTAGCTCGTGGGTAGATTGATACTGAGAATAAACGTTTCTCTATAGAGAAACGACGATGACAAACTGTGACAATCCGACATCGAGGATTTTGCCTTAATAAACGCTGACTTCTTAAAAACCGTCTTGTCGCAGACGTCCATTTAATAATTTTTCATCAAAAAGATCTCATCTGCAACGTGAAATATTCTTGAAAATTAAGGAGTGTCACATCGTTCGTTCGACAAGTTCCAATCAATCATTTTGCGTTCACGTGGATTCCTGTGACACAACAAGAGTTATCCTCGTAGTGATCACAGAATTAGCATCGATATTTTAGACGACCCTGGAACGTTCGAAAACGACATATATGAGATGGAAACCATGGAATGGTGCCAGGGAGATAAACGATGTATGTACATATTTATTCGCGTAATACAGAAACAGTTTGCAAGCTTTTTCCCAAACGTACGATCACAGCGTGCGCAGAGGGCTGTTGTACATATGGATCTGTTGAAAATTGTTTCTCCCTTATCTAGTGTATTTATACGG